>NC_141623.1:41367433-41468811 GCF_047967505.1 Dipteris shenzhenensis | reverse complement strand
TACGCAAGGGCTAGCTGGGGTGGGTGGGGAGCGAGGAGAGTGGGGCGGGGTGGGGGAGCGGGGCGGAGGGGATGCGCATAGGGGCGAGGAGGGGAGAGGAGCGACAGGGAGGAGAGGGGGCACGCAAGGGCGGGGACAGAGGGGAGGCACAGGGGCGGGGAGAGGAGGGGAGCGGCGGGTAGGCATGCGCCGTTGCTGGTAGCTCCATCGCTGGTGGGGCGAGGCACCGCCGACGGGCGCTGTGAGCACCGTCGCGGCACGACCGCTAGCAACAGCAAGGGCCTTAAGGCCCTTGCTTAATAAGGGAGATAGGTAGTTTGTGTTAGGTGAGTGTAGGGAGCGGCCGGCGAGGGGGGGGTAGAGAGAGAGAGAGAGAGAGAGAGAGAGAGAGAGAGAGAGAGAGAGAGAGAGAGGGGGGGGGGGGTGGGGGGAAAGAGAGAGAGAGAGAGTGAGAGAGAGAAAGGTAGAGTGACAAAGAGAGGGAAAGAGAGAGATAAAGAGAGAGAAAGGGGGAGGGATAGAGAGAGAAAGAGAGAGAATGAGAGAGAGAGAGAGAAAGAAAGAGAGAGAGAGAGAGATAGGGGAAGGGAAAGATAGAAAGAGAGAGAAAGAAAGAGAGGGGGAGGGAAAGAGAGAGAGAAAGAGAGAGAAAGGGGGAGGGATAGAGAGAGAGAGAGAGAGAGAGAGAGAGAGAGACAGAGAGAGAGAGAGAGAGAGAGAGAGAGAGAGAGAGAGAGAGAGAGAGAGAGAGAGTGAGAGGAGGAGGGAGAGGGAGAGAGAGAGAGATGGAGGGGGAGGGGGTGGTGGAGATGGAGGGGGGAGGGGAAGGGGGTGGTGAATCTGGAGGGGGGAGGGGGGATGGGGGGTGGAGATGAGGGGGGAGAGGGGGTGGTGGAAATGGGAGGGGGGTGGTAGTGGAAATGGAGGAGGGGAGGGGGTGGTGTAGATGAAGGGGGGAGGGGGGGAGGGGGAAGGGGGTGGTGAAGCTGGAGGGGGGAGGGGGGTGGAGGAGATGGAGGGGGGAGGGGGGAGGGGGGGAGGGGGAGGGGATGGAGAGAGGGGAGGAGGGAGGGGTGGAGCGGGAAGGGGGGTGGTGAAGATGGAGGGGAAGGGGGGAGGGGTGGTGGAGATAGAGGGGGAGGGGGGGAGGGGGAAGGGGGTGGTGGAAATGGGAGGGGGGAGGGGGGGGGGGGAAGAGAAGAAAAAAACTTCACGGACACAAAATCCAAAGGGAGGGAGAGGCGGTCACCTCAACGCTCTCCAGTCTTTCTCGATGTAACAGGATTGTGTGAGGACAATGGACGATGGGTGGATGGCTAGGTTTCAACTGCGAGATGGGCTCAAAGTCACTTACAATGTGAGGATGGGAGTAAGGTAGTGGTTGATGGAGAGGGAGGAGTGTCTTGCGTACAGCTCAGAATGAAGAAGGGATGGAGGCAAAATGTGAAAGATGAAGAATGAGGGGGTGGAGTGGGTTTTTATAGGAAATGAGTTTAGGTTTAGGGTACCTATGTATGTTTTACTCATTACTTGAGACGCTAGTCTCCTCGACAGCAGCGCCAAATGTTGGCTCTTTCCTATGGCTTTTGTAGGAAGAGCATGGTATTCTTAGTATGCAGGGTTCCGAGGCTTTTTCTCACCTACAGATATATCAGGGTTGTCGGTTGTAGTATATGTGTAGCTTAGGACCTCGAGTCGTGTTCCGGTGAAAGACGTAGGCTTAAGTGTGGTAAGCAAACAAAGTGCATGCATGTGTAAAAGGAACATGTATCCTCATGATTGAGGTAATGAAGACTTTCGCCTTCATTGGGGGTTGCAGGGTTTAGGAGGAGTTCCAAGGTTTAGAAGGAGGTTCCAGGGTTAGAAGGAGTTCTAAGGTTTAGAAGGAGCTTCCAGGGTCTAGAAGAGGTTCCAGGGTTAGAAGGAGGATCCAAGGTTCAGGATAGAGTACATGGTGGATAACTCATCTTCCTCGTAGATCATGGAGTTTAAGGGTTGAGGAACAAAGGGTTTAGGGGGAGCATAGGAGTGGGAGAGGAAGAAGGTGTAAGAGCATGAAGGAACTCAACACAATGCCCCAAAGAGTGTGGGCTTCATTCCATTATGGAGTATTTATACAAGTTGGAGAGATTCTCTCTCTGCATGTAGGAATTGTAACACATTCTCTATCTACATGTAGAAGTCGTATGTAGAAGTTGTAACACATTCTCTTTCTACATGTCGAACTCGCATATAGAAGTTGTAACGCATTTTCTTTCTACATGTAGAACTCGCATGTAGAAGTTGTAACACATTCTCTTTCTACATGTAGAACTCGCATATAGAAGTTCTATCACATTCTCTTTCTACATGTAGAACTCGCATATAGAAGTTGCATGTAGAAGTCGTATGTAGAACTTGCATGTAGAACTCGCATGTACAAGTCGTATGTAGAACTTGCATGTAGGAGTTGTATGTAGAACTTGCATGTAGGAGTTGTATGTAGAACTTGCAGATTGGATTTCTAAGAGGGATTATTTCTAGCCTTATGCAAGTACAAGCGGAGCTTTGCTGCTACTCTACACACACATTCTATTCTACCTAAGTCCATGTTGGCACAGGGTCAACATCAGCTTGCAAACTAAATACTCTTTGCCCTTTTCTTCAAAGCCTTCTGGCTGCACCATGTAAATTTCCTCATGCAGATTCCCATGTAAGAAAGCTGTCTTGACATCGATCTGCATAAGCTCCATATCCTCTACTACCACTAGTCCAAGCATGCATCTAAGTGTGGTCATCTTCACAACCGGAGAGAATATCTCATCAAAATCCACACCCTTCTCTTGCTTGAACCCTTTAGCAACCAAACAGGCCTTGTACTTAGGCACATCATCACCTGTGACCTTCATCTTGTAGACCCATTTACATGGCAATGCTTTCTTTCCATGTGGCAAAGAAACCAAGTCCCAAGTCTTATTCTTCATAAGTGAACTCATCAAAGATTGCATAGCACACTCCCACTTGCGTTGATCCTTGCGCATCATAGCCTCTCTGTAGCAAGAAGGCTCCCCGCAATCAGTAAGCATCACATAGTCTACCCCTGGAACAAACCTATCAGGCGGTCTAAACACTCTAGATGATCTTCTCAAGGGCATTTTAGCTTGCCGTCCCACCTGCATATCAGCCCCATTTTGGCTTATCATTTCCACTAATAGATGATCAATCATCTATTTTTGATTGTATAGTTGAGGGAGTACTTGGTGGTACCATTTCTTGCACATTTGGTGCATGGACAACTTGCTATCTATCAACATATGTAGGTGGATTCACATCCTGGAAAGTGATTCTCCTCATTTCCACATCCCTCATGGGTGCCTTATGCATCTTCTTCTCATTGAAGGCTACATCATGGCTGTGTATGATCTTCTTTGCTTCTGGATCCTAGAGACGATAGACCCTCTCTCCACTTTCACCAGAACCCAGAAAGATGCATTTCCTAGACTTAGGATCTAGCTTCTTTCGAAGCTCTTTTAGCCCATGTGCATATGCCTCACACCCAAATATATGCAAATTTGAGTAAGAGGGCTTCTTGCCACTCCATGCCTCTTTAGATGATACCACCATCCAAACTCTTACTAGGTAATCTATTGATCACATGCACTGCACGTCTTCATTGCCTCAGCCCAAAAACCACCAGAAAGACTTGCATTGGAAAGCATGCATTGCAACCTTTCTTGAATGGTACGGTTCATCTTTTCTACAATTGAATTTTTCTCTAGAGTACGAGGGGATGTGAGCTCCCTCTTAATCCCACGCGTATTACAGAAATGCTAAAAGTCATGAGAGAGATACTCTCCACCATTGTCAGTCCGTAGGCATTTAAGCATTCTACCTAACTGATTCTCAACCAAGGCTAGCCATTTTTGAAATAGCTGGAACACATCACTCTTACGAGCTATAGCATAAGCCCACACTTTCCTAGTTGCATCATCAATGAATGTCACATAGTATTTAGGCCCACCTAATGATTGTGTAGGCATGGGACCACATACGTCTGAATGCACCAAATCAAGCTTTTCAACCTCTTTCTTTCCCCTTCTTTTATGGGCTGATTTAGTCTGCTTCCCATAAAGACAGTTCTCACAGAATTCAAAATCAAAGACACTTAAATGTGGTACATAACCCAAATGGCTCATATGGCCCAACCGGCAATGCCATAAAGAAGTGCTTAGCTGCTCGGTTATTACAACAACATGATCAAACACCCCTGATACATGCAAGGGATACAAAGTCCCACACTTGGCACCCCTGGCCAAAAGCATAGAGCCCTTTTGAATTTTCCAACTCCCAGAACCAAAGATGGTCTAAAAACCAGCATCATCTAGCTGACCTATTAAAGTGAGACTCTTGGTCTGCTTAGGCACATGTCTCACATTTTTTAAAATAAATGCATACCCATTTGCAAAAGAAAACGTTGTCACCTACTCCCACTATGTCACATGCATAGTCATTTCCAAGATGCATACAACCTATCTTTCCACTGTCATAAGTGGAGAACCATTCACTATGGGGAGTAACATGGAATGAAGCACCAGAATCCAAAATCCAATCCTGGGAATATGCATCATCTCAAGTGGTAAGCAACTTTGCAGATAAACTGGACATGAAGAGAATGTCATTGTCACTATCATGTTGACTGCATTGATGTCCTCGATCTTCACTTTTCCTTTGTTCTCCCTTGGAATCTCTTCCTTCTGATTTGCACCCCAATTTGCATTCTTTTTAGACTTATCCTTTTGCTCTCTTTTAAGCTTGTAACAATCCTTTTTCATGTGGCCCTTCTTGCCACAATAGTGACACTCAATGTTCCGTGACCTGGACTTGCTACGGGACTTCCCTCTTTCTTGAAACTTCCCCTTGGATTGTGATCTGCCCCTTTGCACATTTAAGGCTGCATCCTGCTTGTTACCTTCCATTGAATTCTATTTAATCTCCTCGGCCAACAAGCTACCAACCACATCATCAAAGCTCAATACTCCACTTGGTGCAAAGTTACTGATAGCAGTATGGAAAGTATCCCATGAGGACAGTAATGAGTATAAGAGAAATATTGCCCCTCATTTCCACATCAAAATTCAGCTTTTGAGCTTGAAGCTGACTGAAAATGATATTAAATTTATTCAAATGCAAAGCTTGAGAGTGCTCTCAATGGAAGCAAGAACGAAAGAAGGAGAGAGAGAGAGAGAGAGAGACACAGAGCCACACAAGTTTTGGTGGGTGCAGAACCACCCTAATCTTCTTTTTCATTCATTTATATATGTGTTTGAGTATTGTACATAATCGGGGTAAAGGCACAATGACCTTTAACCCCCACAACCTCCCACTTAAAGGACAATGTGCCTTTAAGGGAGAACAACCAGTGAGCATACTATCCAATGCCCATCAATACACGACAATACTCAAACCGCTGACTAGGTAGACTCTTCGTCAGCATATCTGCAGGGTTATCATCTGTATGAACCTTAACAAGCTCTATGCGCTTGTCCTCAAGTACCTCCCTGATGAAATGGTACCTGACCTCAATGTGTTTGGTCTTTGCATGAAAGACCGGATTCTGTGCTAGCTAAATAGCACTCATGGAATCACTATGCAATGTCGGTACACCTGTATGAATCCCCAAATCTCTGACTAGCCGACCAAGCCATATAGCCTCCTTGCAACCCTCTGTGGCTGCAACATACTCAGCCTCTGTGGTAGACAAAGCAATGCACTTCTGTGCGCGAGACATCCACGACACTACACCACCTGCAAAGGTGAACACATAACCAGAAGTGGATCTCCTACTATCCACATGCCCTGCATAGTCTGAATCTGTGTACCCAAGTACACGCATGTCTCCTTTACCAAAGCAGATGCACATCTCCTTGGTACCCTTCATGTACCTCATGATGCACTTAACTGCCTCCCAATGCCTCTTTCCTAGATTAGCCATATACCGGCTAACAACTCCCACTGCAAATATAATGTCTGGTCTAGTAGCTATCATAGCATACATAAGACTCCCAACTGCTGATGCATAAGGAACCTTGGCCATCATGGCCCTTTCCTCATCTGATTTGGGACTATCTGTATGACTCAGTCTCACATATGGAGGCAATGGAGTACTCACTGCCTTCCCCCCCTCCATATTGAAATGCTGCAATACTTTTGTAACATACTCTTTTTGTGAAAGCCAAAGGAGTTTCCTACTCTGATCACGCGTGATGCGCATACCAAGAATATGACCTACAAATCCCAAATCCTTCATATCAAAGGCCTCATGCAACTTGGCCTTTAATGCATCTAGCTCATAAGTATTCTTGCTAGCCAATAGCATATCATCCACATATAGTGCCAGGATTATCAGGCTACTATCCTTAGCCCTTTTAATGTAGAGGCAGTGATCAATTTCACTCCTTCTAAAACCCTGGGACCGAATGAAAGCATCAAACTTCTGATACCATTCTCTAGGCGCTTGCTTAAGACCATAGAGACTCTTCTTCAGCTTGCAAACTAAATGCTCTTTGCCCTTTTCTTCAAAGCCTTCCGGCTGCACCATGTAAATTTCCTCATGCAAATCCCCATGCAAGAAAGCTGTCTTGACATCCATCTGCATAAGCTCCATATCCTTTGCTGCCACTAGTCCAAGCCTACATCTAAGTGTGGTCATCTTCACAACCGGAGAGAATATCTCATCAAAGTCCACACCCTTCTCTTGCTTGAACCCTTTAGCAACCAAACGGGCCTTGTACCTAGGCACATCATCACCTGTGACCTTCATTTCGTAGACCCATTTACATGGCAATGCTTTCTTTCCATGTGGCAAAGAAACCAAGTCCCAAGTCTTATTCTTCATAAGTGAACTCATCTCTGATTGCATAGCATACTCCCACTTGCATTGATCCTCGCGCATCATAGCCTCTTTATACCAAGAAGGCTCCCCACAATCAGTAAGCATCACATAGTCTACCCCTGGAATAAACTTATCAGGTGGTCTAAACACTCTAGAAGATCTTCTCAAGGGCATTTCAGCTTGCTGTCCCACCTGCATATCAGCCACATTTGGCTCATCATTTCCACCAATAGATGATCCATCATCTACCCTTGATTGTATACGTGTGGGAGTACTTGGTGGTATTATTTCTTGCACATTTGGTGCATGGACAGCTTACTGTCTATCAACATATGCAGGTGGATTCACATCCTGGAAAGTGATTCTCCTCATTTCCACATCCCTCATGGGTGCCTTATGCATCTTCTTCTCATTGAAGACTACATCATGGCTGCATATGATCTTCTTTGCTTCTGGATCCTAGAGACGATAGCCCATCTCTCCACTTTCACCATAACCCAGAAAGATGCATTTCCTAGACTTAGGATCTAGCTTCTTTCGAAGCTCTTTTGGCACATGTGCATATGCCTCACACCCAAATATACACAAATGAGAGTAAGAGGGCTTCTTGCCACTCCATGCCTCTTTAGGAATACCACCATCCAAACTCTTACTAGGTGATCTACTGATCACATGCACTGCAGTCTTCATTGCCTCAGCCCAAAAACCACCAGAAAGACTTGCATTAGAAAGCATACATTGCAAACTTTCTTGAGTGGTACGGTTCATCTTTTTTGCAACTGGATTTTTCTCTGGAGTACGAGGGGATGTGAGCTCCCTCTTAATCCCACGTGCATCATAGAAATGCTGAAAGTCATGAGAGAGATACTCTCCACCATTGTCAGTCCGTAGGCATTTAAGCATTCTACCTGACTGATTCTCAACCAAGGCCAGCCATTTCTGAAATACCAAGAACACATCACTCTTCCGAGCTATAGCATAAGCCCACACTTTCCTAGTTGCATCATCAATGAATGTCACATAGTATTCAGCCCCTAATGACCGCATAGGCATGGGACCACATACGTCTGAATGCACCAAATCAAGCTTTTAAAACTCTTTCTTTCCCCTTCTTTTATGGGCTGATTTAGTCTGCTTCCCATAGAGACAATGCTCACAAAATTCAAGATCAGAGAAACTCAAATGCGGTACATAACCCAAATGGCATAAGAGTTTCATTCCATTTTGGCTCATGTGCCCCAACCTGCAATGCCACAAAGAAGTGCTTGGCTGCTCAGTTATTGCAATAACATGATCAAATACCCTTGATACATGTAAGGGATACAAAGTCCCACACTTGGCACCCCTGGCCAAAAGCATAGAGCCCTTCTGAATTTTCCAACTCTGAAAGCCAAAAGTGGTGTGAAAACCAGCATCATCTAGCTGACCCATTGAAATAAGACTCTTGGTCAGCTTAGGCACATGTCTTACATGTTTCAAAACAAATGCAGACCCATTTTCAAAAGAAAACTTTATGTCACCTGCTCCCAGTATGTCACATGCATAGTCATTTCCAAGATGCACACAACCTGTCTTTCCACTGTCATAAGTGAAGAACCATTCCCTATGGGGAGTAACATGGAATGAAGCACTAGAATCCAAAATCTAATCGTGGGAATATGCATCATCTGAAGTGGTAAGCAACTCTGCAGATAAACTAGACATGAAGAGAACGTCATTGTCACTATCATGTGTGACTGCATTGATCTCCTCGATCTTCACTTTTCCTTTGTCCTCCCTTGGACTCTCTTCCTTTTGATGTGCACCCCAATTTGCATTCTTTTTCTTATCCTTTTGCTCTCTTTTTAGCTTGTAGCAATCCTTTTTCATATGGCCCTTCTTGCCACAGTGGTAACACTCAATGTTCTGTGCCCTGAATTTGCCACGAGACTTCCCCTTTTCTTGGGACTTCCCCCTGAACTGTGATCTTCCCCTTTGCACATTTAAGGCTGCATCTTGCTTGTTGCAATCCATAGACTTCCGTCTAATCTCCTCGGCCAACAAGCTACCCACAACATCATCAAATTTTAGTACTCCACTAGGTGCAGAGTTACCGACAGCTGTACGGAAGGTATCCCATGAGGATGGCAATGAACATAAGAGAAATATTGCCTTAGTCTCCACATCAAAATTCATCTTTTGAGCCTGAAGCTGGCTGAAAATAATATTGAATTCATTTAAGTGAGAAGCAATGGAGACCCCTTCCTTCATCTGTAGCTCAAACAACCTCTTCATGAGGTAAACTTTATTAGAGGCAGTTTCCTTCTCATAAGTGGCACACAGTTTCTTCCACAAATCTTCCGTAGTCTGCTAATTTACTACTATGAAATAAACTGACTCTGCAAGATGAAGTCTAATAGTAGACTTTGCTAATGCATCCAACTCATTCCAATCATCCTCAAACATATTTGCAGGCTTAGCTTCAATCCCTGCCAAGGGTTTAATTTGCTTCTTTTGAATAAGTAGATCCCTTATTTGTTCTTTCCACGAAGAAAAGTTTGTCCCATCAAACTTTTCAATGCTGAAAAACTCCTTTTTAGACATGGAAGAGGATGCCATGATGCAAATGAAACAAAAAATCCCAAATGCTAGTGCCTGCAAGAGAGAATCACACCAAATACTAGGTGCATCCAAATGTGTATGCCACAATAGAGTGAAATATCACCAAAAACTCAAAGCTCAAAGCATCAAAAGATGCATCTGACTCATGTGTATCCATATGAGCAAATCTGGCCCAAAAGAAAATGCCAATAAGTGCCAAATGACTCAATCATAAACACCGTCCATTGGCATATGCATCAATAATATCTCATTCAAGAGAGCATAGCACTATCAGTGCATCACCTGCAATGTGTCAAAGCTATCCCTCATCATAAAATAGCATCCATGTGCAAAGCGTCCATAAAAAATAGCATCCCACAAGGCAATTTGGGCCTATCAGCACATCCAATAAGGATCGCACTGCATCCAAATGGGCTATAAATCATCCACTGCAACCCAATGCACACCACAAATGAGCGCACACTGCTCAAACTACAACCAAAGTGATCTGCATAAGGTATGCTCAAGAAATCATGGTCCCACGGTAATGACCGCTACTGAAAATAGAACCTGAGATGCCTCAAAACATGGGCGCCATTGCATAATCAGACTCAGCAAGAAAATCTGCAAATATCTCTCTTCTGTTAGAACTCCAAAATCCCAACCGATGAGTGAGAAATGGGAGTCAACACTTATCCATTGCCATGTGGCATAAATCTAAGGTTTCAAAACCTTAGAAAGAAAAATGCATAATAGAGAGACGAAATCGAATACACAGAGATCTATAACTCTGAAAATACTCCACCGAATTATGCAAGAACTGATAGGTAGGGGTTTTTGGGCGTCCGGAACGCAATGGGATAGACGGTTTTGGAAACCGTGGTCTCAATCATTGGGTCCAACACACGGGTTGAAAAAACGTTTTTTGAAACAGAGATGTTTGTAAACTCCACCGGAGTATGAATGATGAGCAACATAGAAGTTTTAGGACCTCCTGAGTCCCCCAGAACTAAAAGATCTGCAAATGGTTGCTCCAAACTTGAGTTCCAACACCCGGGCAAAAAACGCAGAAACTGACACAGTGAGTCAGAAATCCAATGAAATGATCCCAGATTCAAGAATGAAGGTGTTTCCAAGCTCTTGAAGTGAAGTGGATACCAAAAGCAAGCAATAGTTTCCTCTACAAGTCAATACGGAGTCTCTGTCATCAAACGGAACAGGGAAAAGCTCAAAAAACGACTTTTTCTTTGAAAATTCTTAACAGGCTCTCAAAACCACTTCGCAAAACCAAAGTGACTTTTCCAAAGGTTCCTCCAAGGTTTCTGCACACTCGAATGCAAGTAAAGTCACCCACAAAGCTTCCCACAGAGCTTCTCCTGGTAGATCGTCTATCAGAAATACTACCAGCCCAATCAGCATCAGTGTATCCATGCACTTGTATCTAAACCCCAGCCTCATAAAATAGTCCATACTGCAAATGTGGACTTCACATACCTGAGTATGCGTCTAGCGGCATCCAAATGCGGTTTCCTTGGAGCCTGCATAAACTGACTTACCAATCCAACAGCATAGCTTAAATATGGCCTGGTAATAGTCATATAAATCAAACTTCCTACTATGCGTCTGTACATAGTAGGGTCTTCCAGAAGCTCACCTGCATCTGTGCTCAGCTTCACATGCTGCTCCAAAGGAACTGAAATAGGCTTATAGCCTGTCATCCCATATTTGGACAGCATGTCCAATCCATACTGCCTCTACAAGAGCTGTATCCCACTTGGTGATCTAATCACCTCAATGCCCAAGAAATAACATAGCTCTCCCAAATCCTTCATCTCAAACTTCTACTTCAATAGCATTTTCACATGAAGGATATCTTCATCACTATCACCTGTGATGATCAAATCATCAACATAAATGACAAGCAGCATAATCCCTTTCTTTGTTTTTCTCACATAGAGTGAGAAATCTGCCTTGGAAATCTGAAAGCCAATAGTGACAAGATATTGTCCTATCTTGTCAGACCATGCTCTAGGTGCTTGCTTCAAGCCATACAAGGCTCTCTTCAACCTGCAAACAAACTCAGGATGAATAGCATGAACATAACCTGGTGGCTGCTCCATAAAGACCTCTTCTTGCAAATCACCATGCATGAAGGCATTCTTTACATCCATTTGGTGTAAAGACCATCCCTTTGATGTAGCCATAGCAATGACTGCTCTTACAGTTGCCATCCTTGCAACCGGACTGAATGTTTCTTCATAATCAATGCCGTATGTCTGTGCATACCCCTTGACAACTAATCTTGCCTTGTATCTGTTCACAGAACCATCTGCATTGTGCTTGATCTTATAAACCCACTTACAGCCAATTGCATTCTTGTCTTTAGGCAAAGGCACCAATTTCCATGTAGCATTTGCTTCCAAGGCATCCATTTCTTCATCCATGGCTTTCTCCCATTTTTCATTTCCCATGGCTTGTTCAAAAGAAGTGGGTTCTGGTTCCTGTATCACTTTGACCATATAGGTATAGTGAATGGCTGTAAATCCATCATATTTCAGCCTATCCACAGGATACCTAGCTTTGGTAGACCTACGCAAAATAGGCTCACTTCCAGGTGCTTTCAAAACATCCCTGGTCTTCCTTACTCTAGGTGTAACAACAGAAGGAATACCCAACTCATCATCAATGCTCTATTCTAAGCCATTGGATTCACCATCCATATAAGAGTGACCTACATTCACATCAAACATGGGCTGATCTACCTTCTCTTTTTCTTTTCGTGATACCTGCATACCACTATTTGCATTGCTTTGAGGAGATTCTCTTGATATCAATCTGCTTGTCCATGGCGAAGTATGTGAACCACTGCTAGAGGACACTGTAGGTCCACTGATATTTTGTGACTGTTGCATTGAATTCTGTGCAGCATTACCATTTTGTGCATCTACATCAATCATCACATTTGCTGGTTTATACCAGCTGCTCATCTCATAAAAAACAACATCTCTGCTCACTATAGACTTACGAGTAGAAGGGTTATAGCATCTATACCCTTTTTGCTGCAGAGAATAACCAATAAAGACACACTTCTCAGCTTTTGGATCCAACTTGGACCTCAACTCATCTGGCACATGGACATAGGCAATGCAACCAAAAATTTTCAAATGAGAAATGTTTGGTTTTCTACCAGTATATATCTCCTCTGGCGTCATGCCATGTATTGCTGCAGTGGGACTCCTGTTCATTATGTAAACTGCTGTAGCAACTGCTTCAGCCCAATAATAATCTGGTAGATCTTTTTCATTTAGCATGGCCCGAGATACCTCTCCAATATACCTGTTTTTCCTTTCTGCAAGTCCATTTTGCTATGGGGTATGACTGCATGAATATTGCTGCTTTATGCCATGCTCCTGCAGGAACCTTGCAAACTCATTTGAGAGGTACTCTCCCCCTCCATCTGACCTTAGGCATTTTATTTGCAGGCTTGTTTCTTTTTCAACCATAGCTTTAAAAGCTTTGAAGTGCCCAAACACTTCACTTTTCAGTTTCATAAAATACACCCACCAGTCTCCACAAATCCTAGTTTTTCCATTTTCCTTGCATCCTGCATCCATTCTGCATGACCTGTCATGTGGTTTGATGCACCTGAGTCAACATACCACACATCATTTTGTTCTTCTGCACTTGTCACAGAATTGGTCATATGCTGCACCATAAATAGATGCTCATTTCTGTCATCACCCTGTCTACTAGAAGATGCATAATTGCCTTGCTGCAATTTTCCATTCATAATGTCATTCTGCTTTTTGTAGTAGTCCTTAGCCATATGACCCATTTTACCACAATAATAGCATTCAACATTGTTGTTTGCATTTTGGCCTCTCTGCCATCCACCACGGCCTCTTTGGCTCCCCCTGCCTTTAGAGTTACCATGTCCTCCTCCATAGGACTGGTTTTCTTAAGTTTGCTGCATATTCTGATTTCTAGCACGGCCTCCAAATCGGCCTCCTCTACCTCTGGCTCTACCTCTTCCAGCATTTGAGTAGAAGACAGTTTCTTTTGAAGTTCCTCCTGAAGAAGATGCACCCCCATTTCTCTGAATTTTTCACGGACGGCAATGGATGTTCGGAACTGTGCATAATCCTTTCCTAGACCATTCAAGGTCACAGAAACTAGATCATCATCTTCCACTGGCGACCCAATGGAAGCAAGTGCATCTGCAATTTTCTTTCACCTTCATGTGGTAGTCATTTATGCTCAAATTTTCTCTCTGCACATTGTGCAACTCCTGTTTGAGCTGCATTTTCCTAGCTTGCGTATTTGTGCTATACATTTTTGCCAAAGTATCCCATGCCTCCTTTGGCGTACTTGCATCCTGAATATGCACAATCATAGAATTAGAAATACTGATAGACAGCCACTACATAACTTTCCTAGCTCTCTCATGCCATCCTTTAAATGCCTGCATTTCCTGTTGATTGGGAATATTAGGAAGAACTGGTTCTTCTTCATTTCCTGTAATGAACTCCCAATAGCCTTTTCCCATAAGGAAATTCGTCATTCTAAACTTCCATGCCTGGAAGTTGCCCTTGTCAAGCTTTTCTGTGACAATTTGTAAAAGAGAATCAGATGCCATTACAAAACACTGCAAAATATTCTGTCACTGCGAAAAACACAGCTTTTGCCTCACACGGGCAGATCTGCAAAATTGACGAAAGTGGTATTTGACCACACAGTCACTTCCTAGTGATGATTTTGCATCAACAGGCAACAAGCACGATTCTGCAACTCCCAATATCTCTGAACACAGGCATATGATGCAATTTCTGCGGCAACTTTTCACTGACCAACAGAGTAGTGGTCGCACAGCAAAAACAGGGCCTTTTTCTGAGTGCCTGCGAAGAACTTCCGCCTTCAAAACGGGCCCCGAAATGGCCTCGAATCAGAAAAATAAAGTCACCAAGAGGCTTTGCCCTCTCCCGCAGCATATAATGCCCTCTCGCCACACCGCGAAGGGTGTCTCAATTTGAAACAGTGCACTCTTGCACTTCTGGCCGTGCTACCTGTAGAGATTTGCTCCCAAACTCAAAATAGGAAAGCAACACTGGTCCTCTTACCAGGACACCACAAACTTGGTTTGCTTTCTTGAGCTCCTTACCACGAACAGGGCTTTGATACCATGTGAAGATAGTGGGAGAGAGGGAAGGAGTCTCACTTGCGGCTTTCTCACATGCACAATGGGAGAATACACACAAAGGTGGAGGCTGAAAACAGTTTTCCTCTTCTTAGTTGTGAAAGCCAAAAGAACTCTAGTACAAAGAAATAGAAGAACCCTATATGTGGGTCTCAAAGCAAACTCAACTAACTAAGGTGGCATACTAACTGAGCCACAAACTAGAGTAGATAAGGATAGCTGTCATCCAGCTATTATTCGTGGGCGGTGTACCAACTGCATCTCCAGCTAATAAGTCGGTGACATAAATGCACAACGGTCACCCTGGCATATCGCGAGTGGAGCTCGATATCTCAACAATTTGGGCCTATCAGCGCATCCAATAAGGATCGCAATGCATCCAAATGGCCTATAAATCATCCACTGCAACCCAATGCACACCACAAATGAGCGCACATGGCTCAAATTACAACCAGAATGATCTGTATAAGGTATGCTCGAGAAATCATGGTCCCACGGCAATGATCGCTATTAAAAATAGAACCTGAGATTCCTTAAAACATGGGCGCTATTGCATAATTGGACTCAGCAAGACAATATGCAAATATCTCTCTTCTGCTGGAACTCCAAAATCCCAACCAATGAGTGAGAAATGGGAGTCAACACTTATCCACTGCCATGTGGCATAAATCTAAGGTTTCGAGACCTTAGAATGAAAAATGCGTAACAAAGAGGCGAAATCAAATACACAAAGATCTATAACTCTGAAAATACTCCATCGAATCGCAAAAGAACTGACAGGTAGGCATTTTTAGGCGGGCGGAATGCAATGGGATAGATGGTTTTGGAAATCGTGGTCCCCATCACTGGGTCCAACACACAGACTGAAAAACGTTTTTGGAAACTGAACTATTTGTAAACTCCACCCGAGTGCGAATGATGAGCAACATAGAAGTTTTAGCACCTCATGAGTCCACCAAAACTGATAGATCTGCAAATGGTTGCTCCAAACTTGAGTTCTAACACTCGGGCAGAAAAACGTTGAAACTGACACAATGAGTCAGAAATCCAACGAAATGATCCCAAATTCAAGAATGAATGTGTTTCCAAGCTCTTGAAGTGAAATGGATACCAAAAGCAGGCAATGGTTGCCTCTACAAGTCAATACGGAGTCTCTATCATCGAACGGAGGGAAAAGCTAAAAAAATGACTTTTTCTTTGAAAACACTTAACAGGCTCTCAAAACCACTTTGGAAAACCAAAGTGACTTTTCCAAAGGTTCCTTCAAGGTCTCTACACACTCAGATGCAAGTAAAGTCACACACAAAGCTTCCCACAGAGCTGCTGAGCTTCCAAGCATTCATGCATGCTCAGCTCAATCACACGAGCTCTGATACCAATTGAGAGTGCTCTCAACGAAAGCAGAATGGAAGAGAGAGAGAGAGAGAAATAGAGAACCACACAAGTTTTGGTGGGTGCAGAACACCCTAATCTTCTTTTTCATTCATTTATATATGTGTTTGAGTATTGTACATAATGGAGGTAAAGGCACAGTGACCTTTAACCCCCACAAGTTGATCTATATTGTGCACCCCTTTAACTTAGGTATGCATCTCCCAAAGTGTTGGTAGGGTTGTCACTCTATGAATTCTAGGGTGTAGGTTAAAACTTGTGAATACTCGAGCCTGGTATTGACATGAATGGCATGATTTTGTTGCCTCAAATTCTCCCTCCAATTGTGAGACCACAGCTCATGTTCTTCGCTCCAATGTCAATGGTCAATTGTGTACATTTGCCACTACTCTGTAAGGAGTCCCCTTCATTCTCATTGTTTATCCCTCCAGAATTGTTGCAAAAGTGACTTCAGTTGTGATTTCGATATCGTGCCATTTCTTTTGTTGCCTTGAAATCTGTTCCTTGTGACTTTACCAAGCTTTTCAACTTTCCTATCTTGTTATCTCTATCTGCTTCTCTTGCAAGCCATGACAAGTTACATATTTCCATTGATGATAATGAGACCAATTAACTGCCAAAATATACCCACCAGAACAAAGACTAGCTGGCTTGTGAGGTGAGCAAAGAATAGAAGACAACTTACTCACATAAAGAAGATAATGCCAACCAAAAGAACGAGGTCACTCTAGCTGACTTTGCATGGTGCAGGTTGCAAGACAATAGGAGGAGGATGAACTTTAATATTAAAAGTTTTGTAGGGCAAGAGGTGTAAAATTTTGAAACTGCCCAGGGTAGCAAAAGTTTTGACTGCCATGATTTCCACCCTCCAATAATACACGTTAGAAAAGTTGGATATACTAGTTTCTCTCAAGCAAGTGCAATGTGGCCCAAATTGCTTCAAAACACAAATAGGCCAAAGGGCATGCTATTGGGTTTGATGCTGCATATTATTAAATGCAATGACAATTGACATGCTTGTGAGTTATGTAGCAAGAAATTGCATGGAAAAAAGTTCAACAAAAATTGTAAATAGTGTTGAATAAAAATTGTAAATAGTATCGAATTTACTAAAATATATTTTCATGTGCCCATACGTTTTCAAATTCTTCCATTTTAGGGTAAGTCTCACCAACTATCAATGTTTTAAGACCACCATATAGTAGTCCCACTATTTTGGCTTCCATTCTTAATTTGGTTTTGGTTTTCAACAATTCAAGAAAAAGTTATGGAGTGTGCCCTTGAACAGTGTGCATAATTTTAGCACAACAACATTGGAGGCCCCTTAAACCACATTTAATGCTATCAAGTAGGTGTGTCTTTTGGTTGAGAATAAGATCACATGGTGTACCTTTACATGATTACCTGGTTACATGTATAAGTAGAACAAACTTTTTGACATTTTCAAATAAATTGTTATATCTTATACTCTTTGGGATGCATGCGCCACATTGCAACATATCTCTTGTAATGGTTTAATAGTCTCATTCCCTTTATTCCATATTTTTTTGCTCTCATCTTAAAGTTTGAAATGTGTACTACAACTTGAAACCAAGCTCAGGGGGGTCACTATGTATAAACCCTCTATATCACGTGCGTTCAAGGCCTATATTTAAAATCCCTTATCTGTAAATTTTTTCATTAATAAAATGTACCCCTTTTCTATACAAATCTGTAAATTTTTTTCAAAACTATTTTAAATAGTCCCTTATGTATATTTATTTCTGTAAATTTTAGGAATAAAAAATATCCTTCTGTTAAACTCACGTGATAGGGTTACATATGATGAGTGACCCCCCCAAGAAACCAAGTTTGCCAAATTCCATTGAGAAATGCATAAGTTATGGGTTAGGCAAGATACCTATATATTAAAATTCCTTGAACCTTATAAAAGATATTGAATCCACATCCCTTGTAAAAATCAGCAGTGTTTGGACATCTGTTCGTTTGTACAGACTCTCCCTGAATCAAAAATTGTCGTAGACTCCCAATTAGAGATTCTACACATCTAGTACTAGTCGATGGTGGGGGGTGTGATGGTGCACAGATGTCTATGATCTTCAAGATGTGATGAGACATTGCGTACACATCTTGTGCAACATCGAAAGGTGGGGGATTGGTGCATAGGCACTCTGGAGTGATGTGGAAAAATATTGCACAGGAACTCCACACAATGTTGGGGCTATCATTGGGTAATGCTAGATAGTATCTGAGGAAAAATGGTAAGACATAACAAGAGAAGGAAGAATTGCATATAGTCAAATACAGACATTGAGCAAATACACATCCCTTGTAGAGTTTGCATCTGAGGAAAAATGGTAAGACATAACAAGAGAAGGAAGAATTGCATATAGTCAAATACACACATTGAGACCCTAAAAACCATTATGGAGAAAATATAATGCTATACCATCATAGAGAGCAACTAATGATGTACCTTTCCAAAATATCAATAATCACAAGAGGCCTCAAAATAAAAAAATGAGACATAACAATAAGATTACATTAAAATTATAAATCAAGTCACAAAGTTTACAACAAACACAAGCACAATATAAACTTTGAGAACAAATATATTGATATTTAGTAAAACTTATAAGATGAAGTTCATGAAATAGCCATAGGAACAAATATGAATAATTGGAGTGAGACATTTAACAATGTCATTCTAATGGCCATCTAACATAATAGATGCAACACATCACAACAACATGAACAACCTAACCTTGGATATTGACATACCAGTAGCAAAGGAAAAATGACCAACAATACATCAAAACATGCTTGAAATTTTACAGCCACTAGAATCATTAACATCCATAGAAGATTAGCACTACTATAATTAGCCCTTTTTCAATGCTCTTCATTGGCACTTATTACTTGTATCATCAATGAAAGTAATACTTCTCAATGTTGGTGCCAAAATGAAAATGTTCATCAAAATATTTGCATCACTAAAGCCTTTTGGAAAAACACTGCATCAAAAATATTTATGCTTCATCAAGGTCCTTGAACCTATTACATGGGTGGAACTTATGTGTCAATAAGGTCACCCCAAATTTAATTTGAGTTGATGGTGAAAATCCCACTTGTATCCTTCTTGACTATAGCTTGAGCACATTTTACATCAAATATAAATACTTGAAATTTTCTAAAATTTACTGGCAAAACGTGATGTATGGTTCTAACATAAACCATTTCACCTACAATGATATTTGTATCCCTCACACTAGCTATATTCTCTTGTGAAAAGTTAGCCATGGCTCCTCGATCAAATGCATTGTGCTTTACATCTATTTTCCCTACTCCGGTAGTGATTACCATATGCCCACATTGCATTGAACAAATTGTATTGTTGAGGTAATGGTTTTTCCTTAGCATATATGGAAAGGATATAAATGAAAGTAAATAGACCAAATATGATTGTATATCTATAGATCACAATGCCATGCAAATTCCTCCTCCTTATCTGTCACGATCCCCCCTCTTCGATTACTATCTTTGAGAGTATCTTCTAACAAATGAACTGTGCATTTAGTAGGCATTTTTGATAGCTTAGGAGAATACTTTCTACCTTGCTTAGGAGAATACTTTCTACCTCTATAATGGTCCTTCACTATGATTTTCTATCCTCCTCTCTTTTCTTCTCTTTATTTTTCATATTGTTTGATCTATTTCTCCATGTCTACACAATCATAAACTTGATGAAAGGTGTTCACTTTGAGTTGCAACAAGGAGATGCTCATTTTGTTCTTCTTTCCATTCCCTTGTCTGATCTTTCCTACAGCCGGTGGGTCTTCACCATCATCCCAAAGTCAAGACATGTCTAGAATGAGTTATACAAGAAACCCTATAATGTAAAACATTGAATCCTTTGGTCTATCTTGATGTCTTACTTACCCTTTCAACACCTTCATAAACCATTATAAGAAAAGCATCCACTAGCTATGCAAAGAGCCTCATAGCATCTTTGAAAGATTCTTTGGGTACCGACAATAAAAACTATCTTTACAATTTGGACATGCATGGTATCCAAACACTTGGACACCTATTATAAGGACAAGGCACAAGAAAATAGCCATGAGAATTCAAAGAACAACATAAGAAATCAAAAATTGGTTTTGATGAATTGAGAGGAATATAATTTTGATACTTGAACAATCATGAAATCTAGGGTAATCATGCATTGTCCATAGTAGAATGCCTCTTACTTGAAAATGACAACCCAAAGGCTTTGAAATGTCATAAACATGTATTCCATTTCCTAAAACTTGTAAATCATCTACTAAAGGGGCTAGATACACATCCGTGTTCTTCATCTTATGTTTGCTTAGCATAATGAGTGCCAACATTAAATGCCCGACTCTTTGTGGTCAGCCTAAGAGGAATATTATATGGAGAACTTGTCTCCCTCGTAGATCATGGAGTTTAAGGGTTGAGGAACAAAGGGTTTAGGGGGAGCATAGGAGTGGGAGAGGAAGAAGGTGTAAGAGCATGGGGGAAAGAGGAGAGAGGAGGGAGGAGGAGGAGGAGGAGGAGGAGGAGGAGGGAGGAGGAGAGAGGAGGAGGAGGAGAAGGGAGGAGGAGGAGGCAGAGGGAGGAGGAGAAGGGAGGAGGAGGAGGAGGGAGGAGGAGAAGAAGAGGAGGAGGGATGAGGAGAGGGAGAGGATAGGTTGCAAGGTTGGAGGAGAGGGGAGGAGGAGTTGGAAGGTTAGGACATGGTTTTGGACTTGGAGTGCAAGGAAGCATGGACACTTGAGACAATTGCTTGGAATACCAAAGTAGAACTCAACACAATGCCCCAAAAAGTGTGGGCTTCATTCCATTATGGGGTATTTATACAAGTTGGAGAGCTTCTCTCTCTGCATGCAGAAGTTGTAACACATTCTCTTTCTACATGTAGAAGTTGTATGTAGAAGTTGTAGCACATTCTCTTTCTACATGTAGAAGTTGTGGGCATATGCTTATGAATATGTAAAAGGCAGTGATGTATGCCAATGGACTACTAAACCACAACACAAAGAATTCAATCCCCTAACAATAGTTGTTGCACAAAAACCATTTGAAAAATGGGGGATTGACTATGTGGGTCCCATACATCCAGCATCAAAAGGAACACATGCACGCTACATCATTGTGGCCACTGATTACTTTACAAAATGGGATGAAGCTAAAGGAGTCAGAAAGGCAGATTGCAGAAGCATAGCAAGATTCTTATATGAAAATATGATCACCCGATTCGGATGCCCCATTAAAATTGTGTCGGATAGAGGCACACATTTTGTCAATGAGGTAATCCAAGAACTCTTGTCTAGCTTCATGGTAATCCATAGAAAAAGCACACCCTACTACCCCCAAGGGAATGGACAGGAAAAATCCACCAAGAAAATAATATTAATGTGCATTATCCTCACCAAGGTAGTAGAACAACAACGTTTTGATTGGGCAGAGAAACTAAATGCAGCCTTATGGGCATACAGAACCATATTCAAGGTCAGTATAGGGAACAAACCTTTTCAATTGGTGTACGGCCTTGAAGCTATGGTCCCACTTGAATTTGTAATACCAAGTCTACGCATAGCAGTACAAGAATGCATGGGAGACCATGAATCCATGAAAGAAAGGCTCTATCAATTGGAGAAGCATACAAAGATAAGACTAGTCACCTACCATGCCATGACAATAGAAAAACGCGGAAGAAAGGCATGGTTTGACAGAAATTTGAAAGCTAAAGACATCAAGGAAGCCAACTTAGTCCTGTTATACAATGCCAAAGTACACAAGGGAAAACTGAAGTATCTAGGTCAAGGACCCTACCGAGTACGAAAGATGAATCCCATCAGAGCTGTGCTGCTCGAAACATTGGATGGAGCCTAATTCAACACAACAGTAAATGGGAGCCGACTGAAGCACTACTACATCAACACACAAGCCCTCCCCGACAAAAATGAAGATTTGGGAAACCAAGTCTTTCTTAGTTAGGATTAGATTGTATGACGACCACTCACTAGCATATGCACGTTTTTGCACATATAATTTGCACTAGAATGTTACACGCACACTCACTGGCATATGCACGTTTTTGCACATTTAGGTAGACCTAGTCAATTTTGTATTAGGGATGATTGAGTCTTAGTTTCCCTATTAAATCCCACAAATAAGCATATAGTTAGACACATCACATGCACTCACATGATTTTGCATAAGCACATAATAGATTGCATCAATAATAGTATCACACACTTTCGCCAAAGCTCAAGATGAATTGGCAAAAGAGTCTGCAGCCTCAGCAATGAGACCCTATATCACAGTCGTCTCCTATATGCAAAAATATCAGACTTGCATACAAATTATCTACAAGCTCAATGATACGAGTGCAATCGCATCCAACATGTATGCAAGATAGTAAGAAATGCCAGCCTCAACAACGAGACCCCTGCCAAACCTCTTCCCAAGAAGATTCGATGGTAGAGTCCGCAACCTCAGCAACGAGATCCCCTCTGAAATTCACAGCCATCTACTCCTCCTTAAGAGGAGATAATCTTCTTGAATACAGACCAGAAATTGTATGTGCAAAAGCATTACAGCAAGAATGACTTGCATGCCACAAGCTCAATTGTCATTGGATTACACACATGGCATCCCAACTCTGAAATCAAAATAAGCCATAACCCGAGGACGGTTAATAAAATGGATCCGGGAGTATGTTGACTCTGTGCCATCATGGACTCATGTAGAAAGAGAATGTGTTACAACTTCTACATGTAGAAAGAGAATGTGTTACAACTTCTACATGTAGAAAGAGAATGTGTTACAACTTCTACATACGACTTCTACATGTAGAAAGAGAATGTGTTACAACTTCTACATGTAGAAAGAGAATGTGTTACAACTTCTACATATGACTC
Source organism: Dipteris shenzhenensis (assembly GCF_047967505.1). NCBI lineage: Eukaryota > Viridiplantae > Streptophyta > Polypodiopsida > Gleicheniales > Dipteridaceae > Dipteris > Dipteris shenzhenensis. The sequence continues at coordinate 41,445,827 of NC_141623.1, read as the reverse complement.
TCGGGGGGGGTCACTCATCATATGTAACCCTATCACGTGAGTTCAATAGAAGGATTTTTTTAATTTCTAAAATTTACAGAAATAAATATACATAAGGGACTATTTAAAATAGTTTTGGAAAAAATTTACAGATTTGTATAGAAAAGGGGTACATTTTATTAATGAAATTTTTTACAGATAAGGGACTTTAAATATAGGCCTTGAATGCACGTGATATAGAGGGTTTATACATAGTGACCCCCTCGAGATACGACTTCTACATGTAGAAAGAGAATGTGTCACAACTTCTACATGCAGAGAGAGAAGCTCTCCAACTTGTATAAATACCCCATAATGGAATGAAGCCACTCTTTGGGGCATTCTGTTGAGTTCTACTTTGGTATTCCAAGAAATTGTCTCAAGTGTCCATGCTTCCTTGCACTCCACGTCCAAAAGCATGTCCTAACCTTGCAACTCCTCCTCCCCTCTCCTCCAACCTTGCAACCTATCCTCTCCCTCTCCTCCTCCCTCCTCCTCCCTCCTCCTCCTCCCTCTTCCTCCTCCTCCTCCCTTCTCCTCCTCCTCCTCTCTCCTCCTCCCTCCTCCTCCTCCTCCTCCTCCTCCCTCCTCTCTCCTCTTTCCCCCATGCTCTTACACTTTCTTCCTCTCCCACTCCTATGCTCCCCCTAAACCCTTTGTTCCTCAACCCTTAAACTCCATGATAAACGAGGGAGACAAGTTCTCCACCATGTACTCTACCCTGAACCTTGGATCCTCCTCCTAACCCTGGACTCCTTCTAAACCTTGGAACCTCCTTCTAACTGTGGAACCTCTTCTAAACTTTGGAACCTCTCTCTAAACCCTGGAACCTCCTTCTAAAGCCTGGAACCTCCTTCTATCCTTGGAACCTCCTTCTAACCCTTAAACTCCTCCTGAACCCTACAACCCCCAATGAAGGCGAAAGCCTTCATTACCTCAATCATGATGATACACATTGTAGTATAGTGGTAAGTATTCCTGCTTGTCACGTGGGTGACTCATGTTTGATCCCCGGCAGTGGTGCCAAATGTTAGCTCTTTCCTATAGCTTTTGTAGAAAGAGCTACGTATTCTTAGTATGCAGGGTTGCAAGGCTTCTTGTCACCTACAAATATATCGGGGTTGTCGGTTATAGTATAAGTGTAGCTTAGGACCTTGAGTCGTGTTCCGGTGAGAGATGTAGGCTTAAGTGTGGTAAGCAAACAAAGTGCGTGAATGTGTAAAAGGAACTTGTATCATCATGATTGAGGTAATGAAGGATTTTGCCTTCATTGGGGGTTGCAAGGTTTAGGAGGAGTTTAAGGGTTATAAGGAGGTTCTAGGGTTAGAAGGAGGTTCTAGGGCTTAGAAGAAGGTTCCAGGGTTTAGAGAGAGGTTCGAGAGTTTAGAAGAGGTTCCAAGGTTAAAAGGAGGTTCCAAGGTTTAGAAGGAGTCCAGGGTTAGAAGGAGGATCCAAGGTTCAGGGTAGAGTATGTGGTGGAGAGCTCGTCTCCCTCGTAGATCATGGAGTTTAAGGGATGAGGAACAAAGGGTTTAGGGGGAGCATAGGAGTGGGAGAGGGAGAAGGTGTAAGAGCATGGGGGAAAGAGTGGAGAGGAGCGAGGAGGAGGAGGAGGAGAAGGGAGGAGGAGGAGAAGGGAGGAGGAGAGAGGAGGAGGAGGAGAAGGGAGGAGGAGGAGGAAGAGGGAGGAGGAGAAGGGAGGAGGAGGAGGAAGAGGGAGGAGGAGAAGGGAGGAGGAGGAGGGAAGAGGAGAAGGAGAGAAGGAGGGAGGAGGAGAGGGAGAGGATAGGCTACAAGGTTGGAAGAGAGGGGAGGAGGAGTTGCAAGGTTAGGACATGCTTTTGGATGTGGAGTGCAAGGAAGCATGGACACTTGAGACAATTGCTTGGAATACCAAAGTAGAACTCAACACAATGCCCCAAAGAGTGTGGGCTTCATTCCATTATGGGGTATTTATACAAGTTGGAGAGCTTCTCTCTCTGGATGTAGAAGTTGTAACACATTCTCTTTCTACATGTAGAAGTTGTAACACATTCTCTTTCTACATGTAGAAGTCATATGTAGAAGTTGTAACACATTTTCTTTCTACATGTAGTCGAAGTCGTGTGTAGAAGTTGTAACACATTCTCTTTCTACATGTAGAAGTTGTATGTAGAAGTTCTAACCATTCTCTTTCTACATGTAGAAGTTGTAACACATTCTCTTTCTACATGTAGAAGTCGTATGTAGAAGTTGTAACACATTCTCTTTCTACATGTAGAAGTCGTATGTAGAAGTTGTAACACATTCTCTTTCTACATGAGTCCATGTTGGCATAGAGTCAACAATCCTTAAAGTTCCATCCATAGAGTGGTTGCAAGAATGCTAATCCATAAGCCCAACTAATGATCACAACAAAAAAAGGTGCGAGATGCATGTTAAGATGGGCATGTGTTGCAATACATTTCCCAAGATCTTTTATCCCTGTGTGTCTTGCTAGGCATTGAGATTGTTGTCTCTATGCCAACATGGACTTAGGTAGAATAGAATGTGTGTGTAGTAGTGGCAAAGCTCCTCTTGTACTTACATGAGACTAGAAATAATCCCTCTTACAAATCCAACTTGCATGTTCTACATGCAAGTTCTACATACCATTTCTACATGCAACTCCTACATGCGAGTTCTACATGCAACTCCTACATGCGAGTTCTACATGTGAGTTCTACATACAACTCCTATATGCAACTCCTACATGCCAGTTCTACATGCGAGTTCTACATGCAACTCCTACATGTGAGTTCTACATGCGAGTTCTACATGCAACTCCTACATGCGAATTCTACATGTGAGTTCTACATGCAACTCCTACATGTGAGTTCTACATATGACTTCTATATGCAAGTTCTACATGTAGAGAGATAATGTGTTACAATTCCTACATGCAGAGAGAGAAGCTCTCCAATTTGTATAAATACCCCATAATGAGTGAAGCAGCCCAGACTCTTTGGGGCATTGTGTTGAGTTTTACTTTGGTATTCCAAGCAATTGTCTCAAGTGTCCATGCTTCCTTGCACTCCACATCCAAATGCATGTCCTAACCTTGCAACTCCTCCTCCCCTCTCCTCCAACCTTGCAACCCATCCTCTCCCTCTCCCTCACCCTCTCCTCCCTCCTCCTCCTCCTTTCTCTTCCTCCCTCTTCCTCCTCCTCCTCCTCCCTCCTCCTCCCTTCTCCTCCTCCTGCCTCCTTCCTCCTCTCTCTTCTTTCCCCCATTCTCTTACACCTTCTTCCTCTCCCACTCCTATGGTCCCCCTAAACCCTTAGTTCCTCAACCCTTAACCTCCATGATCTACAAGGGAGACGAGTTCTCCACCATGTACTCTACCCTTAACCTTGGAACCTCTTCTAAACTTTGGAACCTCTCTCTAAACCTTGGAACTCCTTCTAACCTTGGAACCTCCTTCTAACCCTGGAACTCCTTCTAAACCTTGGAACCTCCTTCTAAACTCTCGAACCTCTCTCTAAACCTTGGAACTCTTTCTAACCCTAGAACTCCTTCTAAACCTTGGAACCTCCTTCTAAACTTGGAACTCCTTCTAAACCTTAAACTCCTCCTAAAACCTACAACCCCCAATGAAGGCGAAAGCCTTCATTACCTCAACCATGATGATACACATTCCTTTTACACATGCATGCACTCTGTTGGCCTACCACACTTAAGCCTACGTCTCTCACCAGAACACGATTCGAGGTCCTATGCTACACGTATACTACAAGCGACAACCTTGATATATCTGTAGGTGAAAAAAAGCCTCGGAACCCTGCATACTGAGAATACCCTACTCTTCTTGTGAAAGCCATGGGAAAGAGCCAACATTTGGCATCGTTGCTGAGGATTGAACTCGGGTCACCTGCGTGATAGGTGGGTATACTTACCAAACAATCCATCTGCACCGGCACAGTTCCCTGCACATGTAGAACAATCTTAGGCACATTATTCACATGATGCTCCCTACACAAGCTAACACCACTCTAACCCTCGCAACAGAACTTCATCCACACCCGCACTTGTGGCAGAGACACCCTTGGCAAATCTCGCCCAATCTGCATGCAGCTATGTTTTGGCCAACACCACCGACTTCACCACTCTCCAAATCCATCATTTTGATGCCTCATGCTGAGAAAGTGGAGATCAATCCCATGAAAACAAGGTGGCTTGGTTTCCCATGGCCTTAATTGATGAAGCGTCTGAATGGTACCTAGACCTTCTAGTGGAAGAGCGTGCCACATGGGACCTACTTCAAATAGAATTTAAACAATGCTTTCAAATGGAGAGGCTATAAGATAATCCTGCTCTCCAACTAAGCAAGATCAAACAAGGCTGGCGAGAAGATGTACACATGTACCTGGGTAAGATGAAAAGATTAATCGCCAAATGTGACCCACGCCCAGATGCAAAGTACTCACGGCATGGTTCATTGCAGGACTAAGAAAGAAAATCCGAAAGGATATGAAAAAGATTAGCAGCTATGAAACGTTCAATGCTACTCATGTGGTAGCCATTGACATCGAGGATGGAATGACCAACTCAGACACTAGCAGTGATGACGGTAGATCTAATACATGCGATAAGCACTCGAAAAAGGGCACATCAAAGGCCATTGTCGAAACATCAAATGAAGATCGCTTAGAGGCCATGACCATGAAGCTGAAAGAAGACATGATGCATGGAACAAAAACTTCACTTATCTTAGCCACCAGCTCAGACATATCCACGGTGAGAAAATGTATGGTGTCCACATTGCATGGCCAATCATACAGCAAATGAGTGCTCGGTCCTAAGAGATAGGATCACTGCACAAGAAAATCCACCGCCAAGGTTGTGGTGCCATATCTGCGTCATCGGTGGCCATGATGAAAACAGTTGCATCTTCAACATGCGCAACAACCCGCCTCGACCTCAACAATACCAAGCGGCACCCATGCCAGTGTACAAGCAACCGGCACATGCACAAGTGCCCCTAGCTCAGAGGATAAATCATGTTCCCATTCGGACACAAGTCCCACAACTACTCAGGAATCTGAATCCACGGCCATATCCAAGAGCACCAAATCCAGCTCCTTAGACAGTTCCCATACATCAATTATAAGCCGAGGAAGTAGACTCGTCATTTGAGTATGAAACAGAGTACCCAGTGTACTATGTAGAAGGTTCAGAGGGTCTAATACTAGTTTATGCAGATCAAATACGTCCCAACACATATCGCGCGCACCAATCAAGTGCTATGGTTGTGGCAAAAATCACTGGATCGCAGAGTGCCCTCATCGTGATAGCCCAGCTACTTTCCGACCCCTCTGTAGAGATTATGGCATCGTCGGACATGCCTATATGGATTGCCCCATGAAAAATAAAGGCCCAAAACAAATAGAGGTTAAGCCTGACATCCCAATCGGCATCATTGGGGTGGACCATCAAAGTCTGGGTTCGGCAAGTGGTCATGAAATTAATACATTACAAGTTCAAGCATAAATAATAGTCATGAAGTTAATGCATTAAATATTCAAGGCTAAAGAAGCATTAATCAAGACCTAATGCACCGTACCAAAATTTGGCCTTACCCTCATTCCATAGACTTGGCAACGTAAGGCCAAAATTTTCATTCTTAAGAGTATGTGGAAAGACCTTACGTTTGGCCCACTTTTGGCAAAAAAATTTCATTCTAAAGAATAAGTGGAGTGAAATTGTGTTTGATAAATACAAATCAATGCTCAAGTTTGGACATAAATAAAGGTATCCTTTTGAAGATATTGGAACACATGAGAGAAATAATATTGAAGATATATTAATTTTTAGACATACTATTAAAGACAAATGAACATATAATGGATGAAATCCTATTGATGATACATGAATTGTCAATAGAACTGTCATTCAAAAGATTTGATGGATTGAATGTAGCTTTAACACATTATCCCTTTTACAAGGGTGTTTGAGTTTGAGGCTTGAAACATAAGAATGAATCTGTGTTGAAGCCTAGTGGTTTGTTAAGGATATTTGAAACTTATAGTAAAAGTACTTACAATGGAAGGGATTATATCAAGATCCTATTAAGGACATGTGAACATATAGTAGAATAATTCTACATAAAATCAGTGGATCAAACTTTATGGCTCAAAAGCAGAAAAGGATGATGGTGCAACCTAGGGGCTACTCTACAGCACTATGGAAGCAATCTTTGTAGTTACTATTAAAGTTAGTGTAACTTTTTTATCAAGGAAAGAGACACGAACCACTCCACATGACCTAGATCTGTATGACCTAGGTTGCACGGACTTGTTTCTTTCATGGATAAAAAGTGACCCTTAAGTGATGCTATAGCACTCCCTTTTTTGGTCCATTATTATAGCACAACTGGGGCCTTTTGACCTAATACTAGCTACCCATTAAATATTTGTTGTAGATGTTAGGGGTAATTACCAATCTACTAGTGGTAGTTTTGTCACTACCATTAGTAATTTTATTAGAGTGTTCCTTAATGGTAGTTCTCCTACTACTACATACAATATTACCAATAGCAGTCCTAATCCCAATGATAGTACACATAATATTATTATGACCGTCCAACTTTAATCATCATTATATCTATGAATGCATCATGAATGCATATATATAGGTCTATCTATATCTATACCTATTTATTCCTCATCCAATACATTTGCATTTATTTTTGGTGCTTTGCTTGCTTTGAAACTAAAGATAATGTGATTTCATTATTGTTTGCATTCTTGTCAAACATGAGAAGCTGGAATGCATAAGAGTTGGGAGGCACATTATAATTTTTGTGCAGATCCTAGTGATGCAAGAAGTTTCTTTGCATTCTTTGTTAATTCAAGAATTGTATTTATTTTGGAAGTAGTGTTTAAAGTAACCTGAGACATTGATTCCTTCAACTAATTCAAAGCACCAAATTGGAAGTACATGCAATGAAACTATCGCTTGGAGTATATTAGAATTATTACCAAAAGAGGGACAAAATGCTAGTGTCTGATCATCCATAAGTTGCTTGTAAAATTAATTTTATAATAATGGCTACAAGATGAGATTTTCTCTCCCCTTCATACAACATGGTGTTGGGGTAAAGGGCAGTGTGCCCACCCACTTGTACAGTGCCCATGTATACTCATATATATATGATAGAGGAATAAGCTGGAGTAGCTTTTGCTCCACCACTTTTGGTGTCTCCTATCCCTTTGTGTGTGTGCTCTCCTCTCCCACAACTGGCGCTTGCTTCACATTGTTTGGAGAGCGTTGTTTGGAGAGGGCTTTAGGGAAGCTCTTTGTAGATGTAGCTGCTGCAGATGGCTCGTGAGCCACTGCGAGCTCTTAGATGGAGTAGATAGGAGTCTCTTTCTCTCCATACCCTTCTCCTTCCCGTGAGCAAAGGAAGAGCAGCCCAGCGATAGCAACAACATCCACTTTGGAGAAAAAGAGTGAGTTCTTTGTTTTTAGTCTGGAAATCTGAGAGTATTTCAGACTGTAAAAGTGAGCAGAATGCCATTTTCGACAGCAAGTATTTGCAAATTCATAAGGATTTAGGCTCGGTGCCCAACAGAGAAGTCGGAGAACTTTGGAAGGGCTACGTTTTCTCTGTTGACAGCTCGATCATCCGAGTTTACAGTACAGAGTTATTTACTGTCCAAAATAGGGACAGTTCGTGATCAGTGTGCAGACAGCCATTTTGCAGACTGTATATCTTTTCACCTGTGCAGAATCTGCCGCTGCATTCACCTAAAGAGTTGTAGATCCTTCAAAACACTACAACTTTTCTGTTGGACGCAAGTTGATCCAATTTTTGGATCAAAAGATGTTGCTGTTTAAAGACAGTGACAGCACAAGTACAATGCCATTTTTCTTTTTTGCAGATGTCACAAGGGTACAACGGATGCATGATATTGTCGCTTACTTGGATGCACAAATGATATAGTGGTACATGCCATTTGGATGCCATTTTGGTTGTCAATTGACACATTTTGGATGCATCATTCCTCACATGCTGTGAGAGGTCTCAAGGTTGAGCAGAAAATACAGCCTTGGTAAAATTTGTGAGGTGTCTTGATGCTGAGTTCAATGACATTGATAGTCACTTTGCACTGATTTGGTTGGGCATTGTACTTGCCATTTTGCTGGTGTTGTAGTTGAAATATGGGGTGATCTGCTGGATGTATTTTGACCATTTTTGGGGCTGTTTTTTGCTGGAGCAGATGAGTGCTGTAAAGGGCAACAAACATTCAAGGAAGCTGCTGTTGCTGTTTTTATGACAAAACAGTCACTTTTAGGACTGAATATCTCTTTCCTGGTGCAGAATTGCACTTTGTGCCAAACTGGAAAGTTGTAGTTCACAGAACATACTACAACTTTGCTTTTGGAAGCAAGTTGATCCGGTATAAGCTGCAGGAGTTACAGCCTCTGCAAAACCACAAAAAGTTGCAGTCTACTGTCTATTTGTGACCAATGTGCAGGAAGCTGTTTTTCAGGTGAGAATATCTGAGAATCCACATAGATTTTGCTCTTGAGGTCAACTGACAAGTTGTAGATATCTTTACCAACTACAACTTTGCTGTTTACAGCTTTGGCATCCGGTCTTTCAGTGAAAAGATATCGCTGTTCAAATACAGGGACAGCGTGTTATTTTGCCCAAAGTGGCTGTGAGGTATTGCTGTAGGAATTTCTCTTGCACAACAGTGAATTGGGAACTCACTGTAAATTACAGAAAGTGATTGGGATCTCACTTCAGTCCAAGGGCATTATTGGCATTTTGGCAAGTCACTTTGGCACATTTGGCAAGTGGTGAATGCTTGATTTTATTGCCAAAGGATTGCACACTTGAGGTGATGCATTGGTGATGCAGTAAATGCCATTTCGATGCATTATGGATTTGCATTGGTGGATGCCACACTGATGTTTATGGATAGTTGAGCTGGGCTCCTATTGCCATTGGTTGAGCAGATATTGCTCATTTGGTTCAGTGCATTTCTTTCTTGGATTGCCAAGCATTGGCAGGTTACTGGGCTGCATATATTCTTGTTTATGCCTCTTTATGGCTGAGTGCTTTTGAGCATTGGATCAGCCAATTTATTTGGAGACCTGATTGGTCTAGACAACACTATATTTTTTGGTCATTTGGGTTGCCTATTGCACTATACTGCTCTTTGGTTGTGACCTATTGTGCCACAGATATGGCATCTACAGCTGGTAGTGCCCTCTTTGATATCGAGAGGTTGGATGGATCAAACTTTCAGTATTGGAAAGAGTAGATTTATGATGTGTTAGTGCAGAAGAGGCAGCATAAGCCCATTCAATGCAAAGGTGTTAAGCCTAATAGCATTAAACAGAGTGATTGGGATGACATGGATGAGCAAGCATGCTCTATCATTCAGGCATCACTCTCGAAGTCAGTCTACTTGCAGGTACAGGATGGTGTACAGGGTGTAGACTACCATGCATATGAGTTTTATACTCGTATATGCCGGATGTATGACCATGATAGTGTTATGTTACAGCATGATGGGCTGAAATGTCCTGATGGGCTGAAATATAGCCTTGATAGGCTCTCCAAAGGTCGATCAATTGGTAGAAACAGGTCATGTTCAAGGGGGAATTCCAGGAGCCAGTCTAGCTCTCAGACTTGTGTTAGATGTTTCTATTGTGGAAAGTATGGCCACATGAAAAAATATTGCTGGAAATGGCTGAGAAAATACAAGAAGAAGAACAAGGTTAAGAATGACAAGAAGAAGAAGCATGTTGAGCTTCAAGGCGTGGATGCCAGGGTTTCCACTGACAGTAGCAGTGATGAAGGCATTCTTTTGTCTATGTCTAACACCTCTTTCTTGGCCACTGATATACCCATTCTCGGTAATTGGATGTTAGATCCATGTGCTTCATGTCATATGACCCCTCATAGGTCATGGTCCAGTGCATATCAGGAATGCATTGTGGAGAGTGGTTTGATGGGCATTGATCATTCTATGGATGTCTATGGTTATGGGGATATCCACCTTGTTATGCCTAGTGGCTCTATTCTTGTTCTACAGAGGGTTAGACATATACCAGGACTTGCTACGAGCAAGATCAGTACTGGACAGTTGGTTGAGGCAGGTTATCATGTCTCTTTGGGTGATCATGCATGGAAGATTGCTAGAGGAAATCTGGTTATGGCTAGGGGATCAGGGGTTGGATTCTCTTATGCATTGCATGTATCAGGTGTCCAGGATAAGATGCTTATGATTAGTAAGCAGCCATCAGCTAGTTTATGGTATGCCAGACTTGGACATATGTCTACTGCAGGTATGGAAGCCCTTACAACATTGAGATACATTCCTGTTATGGATGTCTCTCAAATTTTATGTCATGATTGTGATGATGATCAGCAGTCAGGATCCTCTTTTGTGAGGAAGACAGTCAGTGAGAGGTATGTTGAGCCATTGCAGTTGGTTCATAGTGCAGTTTGTGGGCCTATGCCTACCGTTTCACTAGGTGGTGCCTCTTACTTTGTGACATTTATTGATGCTGCTACAAAGTACATATGGGTCTATCCGATTCGGCAGAAGCATGATGTATATGATACATTTCAGCGCTTCTTGGGTAATGCTGAAAATTAGTCAAGAAAGAAGCTATTGAGCTTGATGACTAATGGTGATGCAGAGTTTACCTCTTCTATATTTCAGCATCTATGTGATACACTTGGTATCAGGAGGGTGTTGACCACTCCTCATCTTTCTGCTCATGATGCCTTAGCAGAAGGCATAAATCGGATTCTATTGGACAGGATGGGTAGCATGCTACGGTATGTAGGTCTTACCGAATGCTATTGGGCTGAGGCATGTAAGACAGTTGCATACTTGCTTAACAGGTCACCCAGGAGATCTCTGAATGGTAGAGTGCCATTTGACTTCTTGACAGGCAGGGCACCATGTTATGAGCATTTACGTGTGTTTGGCTGCGAGGCTTATGCTCATGGTTCCCGATTGAGGAGGTGTATCTTCCTTGGATAAAGTGAGTCTAGTAGGGACTATAGGTTATGGGATTCTTCAACTAGAGAGTTGATACGCAGCCATAATGTCTATTTTAGAGAGGATGCTATGTTTGGATAGCCCAGGACTATGGATAGCAGGAGAGTGGTGTTCCACGAGGGTGTAAGTGCACTGATACCTCCGAATTCTATGCAGGGACAGCCCATATCCCTTGGAGTGGGAGGTTTTTCCCACGGTGAGCAGGTTATAAAGTTGGGACAGCCACGATTACTTCCTGATTTTGGTCAGAGACGATCAAATGTCTCGAGTATTCCACAGGTTTATACTCCTATGGAGATTGTTGATGCATCTTCTATGGATAGTTACAGTTTACTCCCAGGATGCGGAGTGCCTCTTGTAGATGATGATGAGGCTATGCATGGTGAGGAGGATACCTTGGCTAATGATGCCCGGTATGATCCATTGGCTGGTTATGCCACGACAGATGTGGTTTCTACAGTTATTGACTCGGGTCATATTGCGCATGGGCAGGAATCATTGATATGTTTGCTTCGTAAGTGCCTCCATGGCCTGAAGCAATCCCCTCGAGCTTGGCTTCATAGGTTTGATACCGTTATGAGAGCTCAGGATGTGATGCACAGTGAGATAGGTTATGGTCTCAGTATTCAGGAGGTTGCTATCCTTCTGAGGTTACTTGCCATATGGTTCCTTATGGACAGGGATGCTTTGCAGTGGGAGCTGCATGGTCTTGATGATGTTTCTCAGATACTTGGTTGTTTCAATATGGAGAGGGGGAAGTTACTGAGTACTCCATTGCCTGTATTGGCTCCATACTTGAAACACAGTAGGTTTGACGATCACAGATCAGTTGAGCAGCAAGTTATGGTTGATATGGCAGCCATAGTACTTCATGCATCCATGACTGTGTTGAGACTTGGTTCTCACATGTTTGCCATTGGGGATACAGTTCCAGTTCTTGCTTCCGTTGCAGTGGGAGTTGGTAGCATGATTATGGTAGATTTTGGCAGTAGGGAAGCGGTTGTGGACATCAGGTCCTTATGCTTCCAGGAGCAGCATGCAGGTGATGCAGGTTGGGTAGACCAGTAGAGGTCTATTGTAGGGCATGTGCTTATGGTCACAGGTGGTACAAAGACATTTTCTTTACACAGTGACAGTTCAGGTGCTATGGACTTAGCACAGGAGCATGTGGTGGTGAGAGTTCACTCTCCCAGTGAGATCTAGCATGAGATCTTGGTTGACAGGCATCTATAGCTTGCCATTTTCTATCCTGCAAACCTGATGTCTGCTAGCAGCTTATCCTCTATGCACTTTGCACATTGTAAAGTGCCGATGGGCATAGGATGACGGTGTGGTCATCTTGTTTTTCAGCCTATGGCTGATTGTATTATATGTGTACTATACTCCCTTAAAGGCACACTGCCTTTAAGTGGGAGGTTGTTGGGGTAAAGGGCAGTGTGCCCACCCACTTGTACAGTGCCCATGTATACTCATATATATATGATAGAGGAATAAGCTGGAGTAGCTTTTGCTCCACCACTTTTGGTGTCTCCTATCCCTTTGTGTGTGTGCTCTCCTCTCCCACACATGGTGCTTGCTTCACATTGTAAGCTCTCCTCTTTAGGACTCATGTTATCCTCGGGGGACTGGGTCCTTCCTAATCACTTTAAATATCTTCCTCTCTTTCATCTTTGGGTGAAGGAGAATCACAGTAAGTGCTTACCATGTATTGCATTATTTCATCATCATTCAACATCCTTCTCTTCAGAATCTATTTGTTGCTCTTCTAGCTCTTAATCTTGCCTTAGAGGGTTTTGGTATCCTTCACTCAACGTTGACTCATGAGGGTGATTATACAATGGGTATGCTCTCAAACTTCATAGAAGAAGTTCATCACCTTGTATGAAATAATTTTTTGAATTGACTCACAAACTAGTCAAAATGAATTTTGTAATTCATCTCTATGTGTATGATTGATATGGTGTGTAGTCTCCTCATTTGTCCTTTGCATCATGCACAATCCCACAAGACCCATTAATAAAAATTTTCTCTACTAGTCTCTTCTTCAAATTTTGATGAGCTTGAAGATATCTACTAACAGAAAACTTGCTTATTACAATGCTATGTCTACATAATCCTAGCTCAATGACAAATTTTTTTTAAGATGATCCAAACAGTTAAAATTTTTAGCATTTCTTTGTTCCATAAAAAAATTCTTTTTTTTGGGGAAATGAATTAACTATAAATTGATAAAAAGATTTTATAGGAAGTCACCATATCTCCACACAAGGAGTTACAAAACTTTCCACTTAAGAACTATCTACTGTAAATGGCATAATAGAGATATGAGTATCCTAACTGACAATAGAACAAGTAAGATCATAGTAATTCTTCTTGGACCTGATAGTTAAAATCTTTTGTAGGAGGAGGAGGAATATGAGCATTATTCCCATTTGTTGTAACAGGACGAGTACCACTCACAGAAGTAGCAAAAGGAGGGGACACTTTGGTAAACTCTTCCATCTCATCCTAAAGCATGTCCACATATTTGTTGAAGATGTTTACAGCACTATTGAGTCTATCCTGCTCTTGGACCACCAAGATACAAAATCCAATTCTAGATTAGAATGTGCCTTTTTGAGCTGCAATTATTTCTAGCTATCCAAATGAGCCACAAGGCATTTTCTTTTAATTAGCATTCATTCTTCCTGTTTGATTTTGCATGCATCTCCAAAAAGAATTGCCTTCCAATTGAGTGGCTCTTTTATATTTATTTGGATATATTTCCACACTTATCTTGAGCAAGGTATGCCACAAAAAAATTGGAAAATATCTTCCTTTGCTATTACACATTCTATAGGACTCATCTCCATTGCCTATTTGAAGACTCCTAGCATTGGTCCATACTACCATGTGAAGAATTAGCCAAAGAAGGGTGTAGAGTTTCTCATGGATTTTTAAATTCTAGATTCTATCAAAATGGTTTTTCCATTTATCTCTACTATCTTAAAACTTCCACCTGTTATTCAAGACTCTATAAATCTCCTCTATGGAAAGAGAAGGTGTGGCTATAGGAAGAATCTGAGTGCTACCTATCTATATAGATTCTTTGCTATAGTTAAGGGAGGATCCCCCTTTCCATTGTATGTCGCCATTCCAAATCTCTATTCTTTCCATGATCAAGGCTTGAAAACTATTATTCAAGGAAAGTTCTCTCCTTATTGTATAGGACAAGGTTTCTATCTTAGATTGTGTCTATCCCATAGTTGACCCGAGATCTGTAGGCCTTTCCTAAGGAAACCATATGACATTATATTTCCTCAAAGGCATTCTGGAGAGACCTCAACAAGGGACTTCCTTTGGTAGTACAAGGTTTTGACCCACATAATGAAGAGACGAGGGGAAACTTTTTCCACTCTCACTGCTCTAATATGTTTGGTATTTCTCATTAGTAGTAACTATTCCCTATCCTTGTCTAGATTTAATATTTCTTTAATAATCCATGATACTGCTAGCTTCTTGGTTGCATGATCAATGTTCACCATCCCTAATCCACCTTTGATTTTGGAGTTTTACAAAAGGCCCACTTGACTTTTGAAATCCTATTGTTTTACACAACGCCCCCCCCCTCCCCTGCCTTGAGGAAGGATCTACATAGTGTGATAGACTTATCTAGCCCAGTGTGAGAAGAAGATTAGTAGGATATGTAAAACATACCTATAGGGTAAATAAGATGATTAAGAATAGTTTTCTTTCCTATAAGATTAGTCTAAAAGCTTCTCCTTCTGTCCAAATTCTTCTTGAATCTTTCCAAGGACCACTCACATCTCTATTTCATAGTAATACCAAACCCCAGAGGTATACCCAATGGTGTAAATCTTGTACATTTATTGTTTTTGTGGCATCCATTGTCAACTACTTGAGCTTGATTTGACCTTGATGAGTTGAATATCATGTCTTAAGATGATTAATAATTGAGGTAGATGTAGCACAAAAAGGTGTCTGGATTTCCCATGACTCCTTGGATATTTTGATCTATGTTCCTTGGAATTGGATTTGTATCATATGCAAATTGATGGTTTAGGAGATGATGACTATTTTGGATTTCCATGACTTTGATTACACTTCTTCAATTTTCTAACGAAGCAACCAACCAAGAGCAGCAACAAAAATTGCATGTAGCAAGGGGGCCAAAGGGCAATCTTATCTTATGGATATTTTTAGTTGAAATGGATGTGTCATTCCACCATTTACATAGAACTTAACAGAGGCATTTGTTAGAAGTTGAACTTAAGAGACAAAAAGAGGACCCAACCCATGTCCTAAAGAGAGTTGGATAAGGAAATCCCATTCAGATTTTGCTTTAAGAAAATAGACCCAACATCTATTGTCATCATCAAAGAAAGTAAAATAGTAAAGTGGGATTATGTTCAGTTGAGATGGCATGCCAGTCTAGTATTGAAGCTAGCATCTTGAATAAGTGTCATCTTTGACCATATAGGCATAGTGAATGGCTGTAAATCCATCATATTTCAGCCTATCCACAGGATACCTAGCTCTGGTAGACCTGCCCAAAATAGGCTCACTACAAAGTGCTCTCAAAACATCCCTTGTCTTCCTTACTCTAGGTGTAACAATAGAAGGAATAGCCAACTCATCATCAAGGCTCTATTGTGAGCCACTGGATTCACCATCCACATAAGAGTGACCTGCATTCACATCAACCATGGGCTGATCTACTTTCTCTTTTCCTTTTTGTGATACTTGCATACCACTATCTGCATTGCTTTGAGGAGATCCTCCTGATCTCAATCTGCCTGGTCCATGGTGAAGTATGTGAACCACTACAGGACACTAGAACTCCACTAATATTTTGTGATTGCTGCTGTGAATTCTGTGCAGCATTACCATTCTGTGCATCTACTCATCTCATCAAAAACACCATCTTTGCTCATTGTAAACTTACGAGTAGAAGGGTTATAGCATCTATACCCTTTCTGCTATAGAGAATAACCAATAAAGATGCACTTCTCAGCTTTTGGATCCAACTTGGATCTCAACTCATCTGGCACATGAACATAGGCAATGCAACCAAAAACTTTTAAATAAGAAATATCGGGTTTCCTACCAGTATACCTCTCCTCTGGCATCATGCCATGTATTGCTGCAGTGGGAGCCTTGTTCATTATGTAAACTACAGTAGCAACTGCTTCAGCCCAATAATAATATGGTAGGTCTTTTTGGTTGAGCATGGCACGAGATACCTCTCCAATATGCCTGTTTTTCCTTTCTGCAAGTCCATTTTGCTGTGGGGTATGACTGCATGAATATTGTTGCTTTATGTCATGCTCCTGTAGGAAACTTGCAAACTCATTTGAGAGGTGCTCTCCCCCTCCATCTGACCTTAGGCATTTTATTTGCAGGCCTGTTTCTTTTTCAACCATAGCTTTAAAGGATTTGAAATGCCCAAACACTTCACTTTACTTTTTCATAAAATACACCCAAACTTTTTTGCTGTAGGCATTAATAAAAGTGACAAAATAATGATAGCCTCCAATAGATGCAGCTTTAGTAGTCCACACATCAGAGTGGATTAATTCCAATGGCCTCTTACTCTCTTGAACATGTCTAGGAAATGGTTTCCTTGCCTGTTTTCCAAATTGACAGGCTTCACATACCTTATGCATTTCTACAACCTTGAACTTAGGCAATCCTGCAATAATATTTTGGGCCTACATTAATTTAAGTTGCTGTACATTAACATGACCAATGCGTTTATGCCAGATATCAATATCTGCAACTACACCGGTCCCATGTGCAAACATAGCTGCACTCAATTTAGGCATGTCCGCATCCAACATAAACAACCTGCCCTTCTTCTTTCCTTTTACTATCAAGCGACCTTTATTTTTCATATCCTCAACAAAGCATCCATGAGGATTAAATTTGACTTGCAAGCCCTGCTCCACCATTTGACCAACAAAAACCAGGTTCTTGGTGATATTCGGGACATGAAATACATTAGACAGGTATTTCTTTTTTCCCTCCTACATAGACAAAGGAATTTTACCAATCTGCACAATAGGATGTGCAATATCATCACCAGTCTCCACAAATCCTGGTCTTTCCATTATCCTTGCATCCTGCATCCATTCTACATGACCTGTCATGTGGTTTGATGCACCTGAGTCAACATACCACACATCATTGCTTTCTTTTGCACTTGTCACATAATTGGTCATGTGCTGCACCATGAACAGATGCTCATTTTTGTCATCACCCTGTCTACTAGAGGATGCATAATTGCCTTGTTGCAATTTTCCAATCATGATGTCATTCTTCTTTTTATAGCAGTCTTTAACCATATGACCCATTTTACCATAGTAGTAGCATTCAACATTTTTGTTTGCATTTTGGCCTCTCTACCATCCACCACGACCTCTTTGGCTCCCCTTGCCTCTAAAGTTACCACGTCCTCCTCCATAGGACTAGTTTTCTTGAATTTGCTGCATATTCTGATTTCTGCCATGGCCTCCAAATCGGCCTGCTTTACCTTTGCCTCTACCTCTTCTAGCATTTGAGTAGAAGACAACTTCTTTTGAAGTTCCTCCTGAAGAAGATGCACCACCATTTCTCTGCCCTTTAGAAATTAGAAGAGTAATCAACTCCTCAAAATCAGGAAAATTCTCACGGAAGGCAATGGATGTCTGGAATTGTCCATAATCCTTTCGTAGACCATTCAAGGTCACAGAAACTAAATCATCATCTTCCAGTGGTGACCCAATGGAAGCAAGTGCATTTGCAATCTTCTTCACCTTGATGTGGTAGTCATTGATGCTCATATTTTCTCTTTGCACATTATGCAACTCCTACTTGAGCTACATTTTCTTGGCTTGCATATTTGTGCTATACATTTTTGTGAAAGTATCCCATGCCTCCTTTGGCATGCTTGCATTCTGAATATGCACAATCATAGAATCTGAAATACTGATAGACAGCTAATACATAACTTTTCTGGGTCTCTCATGCCAGCCTTTAAATGCTTGCAACTCTTATTGATTGAGAACATTAGGAATAATTGGTTCTTGTTGAGCTCTAGTAATGAATTCCCAATAGCCTTTTCCCTTAAGGAAATTCGTCATTCTAAATTTCTATGCTTGGAAGTTGTTCTTGTAAAGCTTTTCAGTGACAATCTGTGAAAGAACATCAGATGCCATTATAGAACACTGCAAAATATTCTGTCAGTGCAAAAAAACACAACTGCCTCACAAGGGCTAATCTGCAAAACTGACCAGAGTGGTATTTGACCACACAGTCACTTCCTAGTGACGATTATGCATCAAAAGACAATAAGAATGATTATGTCACTCCCAATATCTCTGTGCATAGGCATATGATGTAATTTCTATGACAACTTTTTATCGACCTATAGAACAGTGGTCGCACAGCAAAAACAAGGCACTTTCTTGAGTGCCTGCAAAAAACTTCCGCTACCAAAATGGGCCCCGAAATTGCCTAAGAAACTCCCGTAGCATATACTGCCCTCTCGCCACAATACGAAGCACGTCCAAATCTAAGACAGTGCACTCTTGCATTTTTCGGTTGTGCTACCTACAGAGATTTGCTACCAAACTCGAAACAAAAGGAAAGCAACACTGATCCTCTTACTAGGACACCACCGACTTGGTTTGCTTTCTTGAGCTCCTTACCACGAGCTCTGATACCATGTGAAGAGAGTGGGAGAGAAGGAAGGAGTCTCACTTGCAGCTTTCTCACATACACAATGGAGGAATATACACAAAGGTGGAGGCTGAAAATAGTTTTCCTCTTCTTACTTGTGAAAGACAAAAGAACTCTTAGTACAAAAGAATAGGTGAAGCCTATATGTGGGTCTCAAACCAAACTCAGCTAACTAAGGTGGCATACTAACTGAGCCACTAACTAGAGTACATAAAGATAGCTGTCATCCAGCTATTATTCATGGGTGGTATACCAACCGCATCTGCAGCTAACAAGTCAGTGACATAAATGCACAATGGTCACCCTAGCATAACATGAGTGGAGCTTGATATCTCAATAGGAACAAACCTATCAGGCGGTCTAGACACTCTAGATGATCTTCTCAAGGGCATTTCAGCTTCCTGTCCCACCTGCATATTAGCCACAATTGGATCATCATTTCCACCAATAGATGATCCATCATCTACCCTTGATTGTATAGCTATGGGAGTACTTGGTGGTACTATTTCTTGCACATTTAGTGCATGGACAGGTTGCTGTCTATCAACATATGCATTTGGATTCACGTCCTGGAAAGTGATTCTCCTCATTTCCACATCCCTCATGGGTGCCTTATGCATCTTCTTCTCATTGAAGGCTACATCATGGCTGCGTATGATCTTCTTTGCTTCTGGATCCCAGAGATGATAGCCCATCTCTCCACTTTCACCATAACCCAGAAAGATGCATTTCCTAGACTTAGGATCTAGCTTCTTTCGAAGCTCTTTTGGCACATGTGCATATGCCTCACACCCAAATATATACAAATGAGAGTAAGAGGGCTTCTTGCCACTCCATGCCTCTTTAGGAATACCACCATCCAAACTCTTAATAGGTGATCTATTGATCACATGCACTGTAGTCTTCATTGCCTCAGCCCAAAAACCACCAGAAAGACTTGCATTGGAAAGCACGCATTGCAACCTTTCTTGAATGGTGCGCTTCATCTTTTCTGCAACTGGATTTTGCTCTAGAGTATGAGGGGATTGAGCTCCCTCTTAATCCCATGTGTATCACAAAAATGCTGAAAGTCATGAGAGAGATACTCTCCACCATTGTCACTCCATAGGCATTTAAGCGTTCTATCTGACTGATTCTCAACCAAGGCCAGCCATTTCTGAAATACCTAGAATACATCACTCTTCCGAGCTATAGCATAAGCCCACACTTTCCTAGTTGCATCATCAATGAATGTCACATAGTATTCAGCCCCACCTAATGACCGTGTAGGCATGGGACCACATACGTCTGAATGCACCAAATAAAGCTTTTTGAACTCTTTCTTTCCCCTTCTTTTATGGGCTGATTTAGTCTACTTCCCATTGAGACAGTGCTCACAAAATTCAAAATCATTGAAACTCAAATGCGGTTTATAACCCAAACGGCATAAGAGTTTCATCCCATTTTGGCTCATATGGCCCAACTGGCAATGCCATAAAGAAGTGCTTGGCTGCTCGGTTATTGCAGCAACACGATCAAACACCCGTGATACATGTAAGGGATACAAAGTCCCACACTTGGCACCCCTGGCCAAAAGCATAGAGTTCTTTTGAATTTTCCAACTCCTGGAACCAAAGATGGTCTGAAAATCAGAATCATCTAGTTGACCCGTTGAAATGAGACTCTTGGTCAGCTTAGGCACATGTCTCACATTTTTCAAAATAAATGTAGACCCATTTGCAAAAGAAAACTTTATGTCACCTACTCCCACTATGTCACATGCATAGTCATTTCCAAGATGCACACAACCTGTCTTTCCACTGTCATAAGTGGAGAACCATTCCCTATGGGGAGTAACATGGAATGAAGAACCAGAATCTAAAATCCAATGCTGGGAATATGCATCATCTAAAGTGGTAAACAACTCTGCAGATAAACTAGACATGAAGAAAATGTCATTGTCACTATCATGTGTGACTGCATTGATATCCTCGATCTTCACTTTTCCTTTGTGCTCCCTTTGACTCTCTTCCTTTTGATTTGCACCCCAATTTGCATTCTTTTTCTTATCCTTTTGCTCTCTTTTAAGCTTGTAGCAATCCTTTTTCATGTGGACCTTCTTCCCACAATAGGGACACTCAATGTTCCATGCCCTGGACTTGCTACAGGACTTTCCTCTTTCTTGAAACTTCACCCTAGACTGTGATCTACTCCTTTGCACATTTAAGGTTGCATCCTGCTTGTTGCCTCCATTGACTTCCATCTCATCTCCTCGACCAACAAGCTACCAACCACATCATCAAAGTTTAATAGTCCACTAGTACGGAAAGTATCCCATGAGGATGGTAATGAGCATAAGAGAAATATTGCCCTCATTTCCACATCAAAATTCAGCTTTTGAGCTTGAAGCTGATTGAAAATGATATTAAATTCATTCAAGTGCAAAGCTATGGATACTCCATCCTTCATGTGTAGCTCAAACAATCTCTTCATGAGATAGACTTTGTTTGAGGTAGTCTCTGTCTCATATGTAGCACACAACTTTTTCCATAAAGCTTCCATAGTCTTTTCAGTGACTACTGTGAAATAAACTCTCCCCAGGATAAAGTCTAATGGTAGTTGCCAATGCATCCAACTCATTCCATTCATCTGTGGACATAGCTGCAGGCTTATCTGCAATCCCTTGCAAGGGTTTTATCTACTTCTTTTGAATAAGCACATCCCTTTTCTGTTCTTTCCACAAAGAAAAGTTTGTCCCATCAAAAGTTTTAATGCTGAAAAACTCCTTTTCAGACATGGAAGAGGATGCCATGATGCAAATAAAGAAAAATCCCAAATGCTAGTGCCTGTAAGAGAGAATCAAACCAAATACCAGGTGCACCCAAATGAATATGCCACAATAGAGTGAAATATCACCAAAACTCAAAGCTCAAATCATCAAAAGATATAGCTGACTCATGTGCATGTACTATGCATCCATATGAGCAAATCTGGCCCAAAAGAAAATGCCAAATGCAATGGCAATCCAAAATGCCAATAAGTGCCAAATGGCTCAAGCATGAACACCGTCCATGGGCATATGCATCAACAATATCTCATCAAAGAGAGCATAACACTATCAGTGCATCACCTACAATGTGTCAAATGGCTATCCCTCAGCATAAAATAGCATCCATGTGCAAAGTGTCCATAAAAATTAGCATCCCACAAGGCAATATGGGCCTATCAGTGCATCCAATAAGGATCACAATGCATCCAAATGGCCTATAAATCATCCACTGCAATGCAATGCACACCACCAATGAGCGTACATGGCTCAAACTGCAACCAGAGTGATCTGTATAAGGTATGCTCAAGAAATCATGGTCCCACGGCAATGACTGCTACTGAAAATAGAACTTGAGATGCCTCAAAACATGGGTGCCATTGCATAATCAAACTCAGCAAGACAATCTGCAAATATCTCTCTTCTGCTGGAACTCCAAAATCCCAACCGATGAGTGAGAAATGGGAATCAACAATTATCCACTGCCATGTGGCATAAATCTAAGGTTTCAAAACCTTAGAATGAAAAATGCATAACATAGAGATGAAATCAAATACATAGAGATCTATAACTCTGAAAATACTCCACTGAATTGTGTAATAACTGATAGGTAGAGGTTTTTAGGTGCCTGAAATGCAACGGGATAGATGGTTTTGGAAACCGTGGTCCCAATCACTGGGTCCAATACA
Source organism: Dipteris shenzhenensis (assembly GCF_047967505.1). Taxonomy (NCBI): domain Eukaryota; kingdom Viridiplantae; phylum Streptophyta; class Polypodiopsida; order Gleicheniales; family Dipteridaceae; genus Dipteris; species Dipteris shenzhenensis. The sequence goes on along the minus strand of NC_141623.1, from coordinate 41,423,327 downwards.
CGGATTGAAAAATGTTTTTGGAAACTGAACTGTTTGTAAACTCCACTGGAGTGCGAATGATGAGAAACATAGAAGTTTTAGACCTCCTAAGTCCACCAGAACTGACAAATCTACAAATGGTTGCTCCAAACTTGAGTTCCAACACTCGGGTAGAAAAACGTTGAAACTAACACAGTGAGTCAGAAATCCAATGAAATGATCCCAAATTCAAGAATGAAGGTGTTTCCAAGCTTCTGAATTGAAATGGACACCAAAAGCAGGCAATGGTTGCCTCTATAAGTCAATACGGAGTCTCTGTCATCGAATGGAATAGGGAAAAGCTTTAAAAAATGACTTTTTCTTTGAAAACACTTAACAGGCTCTCAAAACCACTTCAAAAAACCTAAGTGACTTTTCCAAAGGTTCCTTCAAGGTCTTTGTGCATTCAGATGCAAGTAAAGTCACCCACAAAGCTTCCCATTGAGCTTCTCCTTCCTCCCACAGAGCTGCTGAGATTCTAGGCATTCACGCATGCTCAGCTAGATCACCCGGGCTCTGATACCAGTTAAGTGTGCTCTCAACGGAAGCAGAATGGAAGAGGGAGAGAGAGAAACAGAGAGCCACACAAGTTTTTGGTGGGTGCAGAACACCCTAATCTTCCTTTTCATTCATTTATATATGTGTTTGAGTATTGTACATAACTGGACCTTTAACCCCCACATTAAGGTGTGTGCAATGTATCATACCCATAAGACAAAGGCACATATGATGGAACAAGTACTCACGTATGAGATGCAGTGGAAAACAAGAAATAAGCATGCCCACCCATGCAACAGTTTTTGATGGGCATGGTACTTTGCATGGGCATTTAAGTGAATAATATTAAAGTGTGTGTAAAGTATCACACCCATCCAATCAAGATGGTGTTATTTCTCCTACCCTTGAGAACCATTGATGGTGACATTTATCTATTATTGATGTGACATTTCCTTATATCCCTCTCTCATTTTCCCTTGGATCATTATGTCATGCATCATGGAAAAAACATCCAAATTAGGCTCTTTCAAGGGAAAAACATCCAAAATATCCATCATTATAGGGCCCCTAGTATGAATATATCTCGACAGTATGTTAGTGTTGATATATACCCACACTCTTAAGTGTCTGTATATACTGACATAAAACCTATCCCTGTGGACTGTACCAAGGGTTTTCATGCCTGTTTTTGCTAAACATTAGAAGGAAAACATCAAAAAATGACAAAGGTGTAGTAGTGAAATGCACAAAAAAATAACCTTTCTAGAGAAGTGTAACTTTTTGGGGAAAAGTATTATAGTATTAATAATGATACAGTGATTCCACAGGCAGTTTGAGTACATTTTCTTGCACCATGTCTATGACTAGCTATAGTGTGGTCTCAGTGGTGACTCACGTGTCATGGGGTAGTTGAAGATATGTTGACGAAGCTTCCACTCCTAGCTACTCCTTGTGGGAGCAATGCATAGCATGAGCCATTCACAAGTGTCACTCAAGCGGCCTCTGGATTGTTTTGCAGTGTGGTTTCACGTAAGAAAGAATGAAGGGGATGAGGGGAGGGGAGAAGGAGAAGGAGGGAGAAGGGAGGAGGAGGAAGGGAAGAAGGAGAAGTAGGATAGAGTGACAACCACAAAGGCACTACAATGGAAACAAGAGAACACCCAAAACACTCTCTTGTAAGAGAACAGGGAGCTTGTATTCAAACTTGTGCAAACAACAATGAAGACCAAAGTCAAACTTTTGGCCTTTTATACAAGTCACCTTTTGAAGGGAGGGCCAACCCTTTTCCTTTTTAGCACTCTCCCTCACTTTACAACCATGGGCTCTTGGGCTCATAGGGCACCAAGGTATATTGCTCTTCTTACTGACTCTCCCTACTAGCCGAAATAGTGCTTGTGTTAACCATATTAAAGCACTTGTGGCAAACCTAGTATTAGAAGGTGATCCTAATTGGTTTCCAAATAGTGATTGTGTTAGCCTCACCACTAGGCTTGGGTGACTTGGGGATCAAAATCCCTGAGCGCCCTCACACCTTGACCTATTTGGTGTCATGCATGATGCACGAGACTCAAACCTGGAGTGGTGAGACTCAGCTTCATTGGGACACTCAACCATAACCCTGTCCTGGGATGATATTTGGGGAACAAACTCCCTGAGTTTGTGCTGTACTCCTTTCATGGCTATTTTCATTGGCATCACTATTTCCTATGGATGTGGAGTTGAACAGTGCAAGGCGTATGCACTCTAAAGTGTGCATCTCCTTGTTCCAACACCTCCTTGTTCTGAATGGTGGTAGCTGGATCATATAACCTATGCACCTTGATTGGAATCTTTGGACTTTTGGGTGGGCTTGGGATATTTGGGGATCAAACTCCCTAAGTTTGAGCTATACTCCTTCCATGTGGACATTGCTTGTAATATTTGACTTTGGTGTATTTGGGTATCAAACTCCCTTGAGCTTGTCCTGTTTAAGTAGATCATTCTACTTGGTCAATTTTACTCATTGATTACTCTGCATTTGGCAGTTGTACTCTGTGGATGTTAACACTAGCAACCTCAATTTAAAGGCATCTACTAAGCTAGAAAACTCCAATTATGGCACAGTATGTTGATGGGTCTACATTTTGACTATTGGACAATCCTCCCAGTAGTAGCTCTACTCCACCTATTACCATAGCACTAGCAATGGGATCTTTAGTACATCAACAATGACTGCACTAGTGGCAGATGCTACCATTTCCCGAGTACAGGCAAAATGCAAGTATGCATATCACCTGATCAAGAAAATGTTGAGATATCGAGCTCCACTCATGATATGCAAGGGTGACCATTGTGCATTTATGTCACCGACTTATTAGCTGCAGATGCGGTTGGTACACCGCCCATGAATAATAGCTGGATGATAGCTATCTTTATGTACTCTAGTTAGTGGCTCACTTAGTATGCCACCTTAGTTAGCTGAGTTTGGTTTGAGACCCACATATAGGGTTCACCTATTCTTTTGTACTTAGAGTTCTTTTGGCTTTCACAACTAAGAAGAGGAAAACTGTTTTCAGCCTCCACCTTTGTGTATATTCCCCCATTGTGTGTGTAAGAAAGTTGCAAGTGAACTCCTTCCTTCTCTCCCACTCTCTCTACATGGTATCAGAGCTCGGTTCATGGTAAGGAGCTCAAGAAAGCAAACCAAGTTCATGGTGTCCTAGTAAGAGGATCAGTGTTGCTTCTTTTTTTTTTCCGAGTTTGAGAGCAAATATTTGCAAGTAGCACAGCCAGAAAGTGCAAGAGTGCACTGTCTCAGATTGGGATGCCCTTCGGGGTGTGGCAAGAGGGTAGTATATGCTACAGGTGAGAACAAATCCCTCGGTGAAATTAGTTTTTGATTCGAGGCCATTTCGGGGCCGTTTTGGTGGCAGAAGTTTTTCGCAGGCACTCAGGAAAGTGCCATGTTTTTGCTGTGCAACCACTGTTTTGCAGGTCAGTGAAAAGTTATCATAGAAGTTACATTGTATGCCTATGCACAAAGATATTGGGAGTGACATAATCATTCTTATTGCCTGTTGATGCATAATCGTCACTAGGAAGTGACTGTGTGGTCAAATACCACTCTCATCAGTTTTGCAGATTTGCCCTTGTGAGGTAGAAGTTGTGTTTTTTTGCAGTGACAGAATATTTTACAGTGTTTTGTAATGGTTTATGATGCTCTTTCACAGATTGTCACTGAAAAGCTTGACAAGAACAACTTCCAAGCATGGAAGTTTAGAATGATGAATTTCCTTAAGAGAAAAGGCTATTGGGAGTTCATCACTAGAGTTGAACAAGAACCAGTTATTCCTAATGTTCCCAATCAGCACGAGTTGCAGGCATTTAAAGGCTAGCATGAGAGAGCCAGAAAAGCTATGTACTGGCTATCTATCATTATTTCAGATTCTATGATTGTGCATATTCAGAATGCAAGCACACCGAAGGAGGTGTGGGATACTTTAACAAAAATGTATAGCACAAATAAGCAAGTCAGGAAAATGCAGCTCAAGCAGGAGTTGCATAATGTGCAGAGAGAAAATATGAGCATCAATGACTACCATATGAAGGTGAAGAAGATTGCAGATGCACTTGCTTCTATTGGGTCGCTAGTGGAAGATGATGACTTAGTTTCTGTGACCTTGAATGGTCTAGGAAAGGATTATGCACAATTCTAGACATCCATTGTTGTCCGTGAGAATTCTCCTAATTTTGAGGAGTTGATTGCTCTTCTAATTTTTGAAGAGCAGAGAGATGGTGGTGCATCTTCTTTAGGAGGAACTTCAAAAGAAGTTGTCTTCTACTCAAATGCTAGAAGAGGTAGAGGCAGAGGTAGACCAGGCCGATTTGGAGGCCATGGCAGAAATCAGAATATGCAACAAATTCAAGAAAACCAGTCCTATGGAGGAGGATGTGGTAACTTTAGAGGCAAGGGAGCCAAAGAGGTCGTGGTGGATGGCAGAGAGGCCAAAATGCAAACAATGTTGAATGCTACTACTGTGGTAAAATGGGTCATATGGTTAAATACTGCTATAAAAAGTAGAATGACATCATGACTGGAAAATTGCAGCAAGGCAATTATGCATCCTCTAGTAGACAGGGTGATGACAGATATGAGCATCTGTTTTTGGTGCAGCCCCTAATCAATTCTGTGACAAGTGCAGAAGAAAGCAATGATGTGTGGTATGTTGACTCAGGTGCATCAAACCACATGACAGGTCATGCAGAATGGATGCAGGATGCAAGGAAAATGGAAAGACCAAGATTTGTGGAGACTGGTGATGATACTGCACATCCTATTGTGTAGATTGGTAAAATTCCTTTGTCTATGCAGGATGGAAAAAAGAAATACCTATCTGATGTATTTCATGTCCCGAATATCACCAAGAACCTGGTTTCTGTTGGTCAAATAGTTGAGCAGGGCTTGCAGGTCAAATTTAATCCTCATGAATGCTTTATTGAGGATATGAAAAATAAAGGTCACTTGATAGCAAAAGAGAAGAAGAAGGGCAGGATGTTTACGTTGGATGTGGACATGCCTGAATTGAGTGCAGCAATGTTTGCACATGGGACTAGTGTAGTTGCAGATATTGATATCTGACATAAACACATTGGTCATGTTAATGTACAATGACTTAAATTAATGCAGGCCCAAAATATTATTGCAGGATTGCCTAAGTTCAAGGTTGCAGAAATGCAATTGCAGGCCCAAAATATTATTGCAGGATTGCTTAAGTTCAAGGTTGCAGAAATGCATAAGGTATATGAAGCCTGTCAATTTGGAAAACAGGCAAGGAAACCATTTCCTAAACATGTTCAAGAGAGTAAGAGCCATTGGAATTAATCCACTCTGATGTGTGGACTACTAAAGCTGCATCTATTGGAGGCTGTCATTATTTTGTCACTGTTATTGATGACTACAGCAAAAAAAATTGGGTGTATTTAATGAAAAAGAAAAGTGAAGTGTTTGGGCATTTCAAGGCTTTTAAAGATATAGTTGAAAAAGAAACAGGCCTGCAAATAAAATGCCTAAGGTCAGATGGAGGGGGAGAGTACCTCTCAAATGAGTTTGCAAGTTTCTTGTAGGAGCATGGCATAAAGCAACAATATTCATGCACTGATACCCCATAGCTAAATGGACTTTCAGAAAGGAAAAACAGGCATATTGGAGAGGTATCTCGTGCCATGCTCAACGAAAAAGACCTGCCAGATTATTATTGGGCTGAAGTAGTTGCTACAGTAGTCTACATAATGAACAGGACTCCCACTGCAGCAATACATGGCATGACGCTAGAGGAGAGGTCTGGTACGAAACCAGATATTTCTCATTTGAATGTTTTTGGTTGCATTGCTTATGTTCATGTACCAAATGAGTTGAGATCCAAGTTGGATCCAAAAGCTGAGAAGTGCATCTTTATTGATTATTCTCTGCAGCAGAAAGGGTATAGATGCTATAACCTTTCTACTCGTAAGTTTACAGTGAGCAAAGATGTTGTTTTTGATGAGATGAGGAGCTGGTATAAACCAGTAAATGTGATTGATGATGTAGATGCACAAAATGGTAATTCAGCATAGAATTCACAGCAGCAATCACAAAATATTAGTGGAGTTTTAGTGTCCTCTAGCAGTGGTTCACATACTTCGCCATGGACTGGCAGATTGAGATAAGGAGGATCTCCTCAAAGCAATGTAGATAGTGGTATGCAAGTATCACGAAAAGGAAAAGAGAAAGTAGATCAACCCATGGTTGATGTGAATGCAGGTCACTCTTATGTGGATGGTGAATCCAGTGGCTCAGAACAGAGCCTTGATGATGAGTTGGGTATTCCTTCTGTTGTTACACCTGGAGTAAGGAAGACAAGGGATGTTTTGAGAGCACTTGGTAGTGAGCCTATTTTGGGCAGGTCTACTAGAGCTTAGGTATCCAGTGTATAGGCTGAAATATGATGGATTTATAGCCATTCACTATGCCTGTATGGTCAAAGTGATACATGAACCAGAACCCACTTTTTTTGAGCAAGACATGGGAAAAGAAAAATGGGAGAAAGCCATGGATGAAGAAATGGATGCCTTGGAAGCAAATGCTACATGGGAATTGGTGCCTTTGCCTAAAGACAAGAATGCAATTGGCTGCAAGTTGGTTTATAAGGTGAAGCACAATGCAGATGGTTCTGTGAATAGATACAAGGCAAGATTAGTTGTCAAGGGGTATGCACAGACATATGGCATTGATTATGAAGAAACATTCAGTCTGGTTGCAAGGATGGCAACCATAAGAGCAGTCATTGCTATGGCTGCATCAAAGGGATGGTCTTTACATGAGATGGATGTAAAGAATGCTTTCTTGCATGGTGATTTGCAAGAAGAGTTCTATATGGAGTAGCCACCAGGTTATGTTCATGCTCTTCATCTTGAGTTTGTTTGTAGGTTGAAGAAAGCCTTGTATGGCTTGAAGCAAGCACCCAGAGCATGGTCTGACAAGATAGGACAATATCTTGTCACTATTGGCTTTCAGATTTCCAAGGTAGATTTCTCACGTTATGTGAGAAAAATAGAGAAAGGGATTATGCTGCTTGTCATTTATGCTGATGATTTGATGATCACAGGTGATTGTGATGAAGATATCCTTCATGTGAAAATGTTATTAAAGCAAAAGTTTGAGATGAAGGATTTGGGAGAGCTACGTCACTTCTTGGGCATTGAGGTGATTACATCCACAAGTGGGATATGGCTCTTGCAGAGGCAATATGGATTGGACATGCTGTCCAAATATGGGATGACAGGTTGTAAGCCTATTTCAGTTCCTTTGTTGCAGAATGTGAAGTTGAGCACAGATGCAGGTGAGCTTTTGGAAGACCCTATTATGTACAAACACATAGTAGGAAGTTTGATTTATATGACTATTACCAGGCCAGATTTGAGCTACGCTATTGGGCTGGTAAGTCAGTTTATGCAGGCTCCAAGGAAATTCCATTTGGATGCAGTTAGATGCATACTGAGGTATGTGAAGTCCACATTGCAGTATGGACTATTTTATGAGATTGGGGTTCAGATATAGTTGCATGGATACACTGATGCTGATTGGGCTGGTAGTATTTCTAATAGACGATATACAAGTGGATATGTGTTCTCTTTTGGGAGTACTGCAGTCACTTGGAGCAGTAAGAAATAGCCTATAGCTGCCTTGTCGAGTATAGAGGCTGAGTATAGGGGTGCAACAGTGGCCGCATGTGAGGTAGCTTGGTTGCATAAGCTACTTTATGATATGCATCAGTCTATAGATGGGCCAGTTGTCATTTATTGTGACAACATAAGCAGTATACACTTGGAAAATAACATAGTCTATCATGCTAGAACAAAGCACATTGAGGTGCATTATCACTATGTGCGGGAGAAGGTTCTAGTAGGTTTTATTGATCTAGTTTATGTCAGCACAGAGGATCAGGTAGCTGACATATTCATGAAGGCATTGGATGCAGAGAAGCTGCACAAGTTCATAGATGTGCTTGGTGTGCAGGAATTGGTGGGATTGAGCTCGAGGGGGAGTGTTGAGATATCAAGATCCACTCATGATATGCCGAGGTGACCGTTGTGCATTTATGTCACCGACTTGTTAGCTGCAGATGCGGTTGGTACACCACCCATTAATAATAGCTAGATGAGAGCTATTGTACTCTAGTTAGTGGCTCAGTTAGTATGCCACCTTAGTTAGATGATTTTGGTTTCAGACCCACATATAGGGTTCACTTATTCTTTGGTACTAAGAGTTCTTTTGGCTTTCACAACTAAGAAGATAAAAACTGTTTTCAGCCTCCAACTTTGTGTATATTCCACTATTGTGTGTGTGAGAAAGCTACAAGTGAGACTCCTTCCTTCTCTCCCACTCTCTTCACAGCAAAATGTGAAGGATGTCATGCTAGGATAGCTCAACACAATGAAGACATCAAAAGAAGCATGGGATATGTTCGCTGCTCTTTACGATTCTAAGAACACTTTTAGGATTCTTGCACTGAGAAATCAAACAAACCATATTTTCCATAACAACAATGAAACCCTTCATGCTTATGTACTCATGATCAAGGATTACAACAAATCAACTTGCAGCAGAGGAAGAGAGACCATGAATCTAGTAGAAATGGTTCAAGTCATCCTAAATGGTCTAGGAGAGGGATATATGATGCAAGCCATTTACACATGCAAAGGTCATTCCAATGATCAAGCATTCATAGCTTCAGATAGAAGTAGACGTAAAGGCAGAGGCAGAGGTAGATCATTTCAGCAAAGTGGTCATCATCAACAACAAAGTCACCATCAAAGTTAGAATCAACATCACCATCAGCATCATCCTCAGCAACATCGGCATTAGAAAAGAGGAAATCATTCCAATAGAGGAAGATTCCAAGGACAAGGGAATGCATCCACCAATGTGTTAAACATTCAGTGCAACTACTATCATAAGTTTAGACACTATGAAAGAGATTGTTGCAAGAAGCAATAGGACCAAGGAGGTCAATCCAACAGCAATCGAGGGAATTTTTGTGGAAGAGGAAATTATCACGTGATGGACATTCCAATCATTCACTATAATTATGCCAATGAGCCTAAGAATATGTTTCAGGAATTGGGATTGCGCTCGAGGGGGAGTGTTGAGATATCGAGCTCCACTTGTGATATGCCAAGGTGACCGTTGTGCATTTATGTCACTGACTTATTAGCTACAGATGCGGTTGGTACACCGCCCATGAATAATAGCTGGATGACAGCTATCTTTATGTACTCTAGTTAGTGGTTCAACTAGTATGCCACCTTAGTTAGCTGAGTTTGGTTTGAGACCCACATATAGGGTTCACCTATTCTTTCGTACTAAGAGTTCTTTTGGCTTTCACAACTAAGAAGAGGAAAACTATTTTCAGCCTTCACCTTTGTGTATATTCCCCCATTGTGTATGTGAAAAAGCTACAAGTGAGACTCCTTCCTTCTCTGCCACTCTCTTCACAGTTTCGGGGGTAGACTATGTGATGCTTATTGATTGCGGGGAGCCTTCTTGCTACAGAGAGGCTATGATGCGGAGGATAAACGCAAGTGCGAGTATGCTATGCAATCAAAGATGAGTTCACTTATGAAGAATAAGATTTGGGACTTGGTTTCTTTGCCACATGGAAAGAAAGCATTGCCATGTAAATGGGTCTAGAAGATGAAGGTCACAGGTGATGATGTGCCTAGGTAGAAGGCCCGGTTGGTCGCTAAAGGGTTCAAGCAAGAGAAGGGTGTGAATTTTGATGAGATATTCTCTCCGGTTGTGAAGATGACCACACTTAGATGCATGCTTGGTCTAGTGGCAGTAGAGTACATGGAGCTTATGCAGATGGATGTCAAGGCAGCTTTCTTGCATGGGGATATACATGAGGAAATTTACATGGTGCAGCTAGAAGGCTTTGAAGAAAAGGGCAAAGAGCATTTAGTTTGCAAGCTAAAGAAGAGTCTCTATGGTCTTAAGCAAGAACCGAGAGAATGGTATCAGAAGTTTGACGCTTTCATTTGGTCCCAGGGTTTTAGGAGTGAAATTGATCACTGCCTCTACACTAAAAGGGCTAAGGATAATAGCCTGATACTCCTGGAACTATATGTGGATTATATGCTATTGGCTAGCAAGAATACTTATGACCTAGATGTAGTAAAGGCCAAGCTACATGAGGCCTTTGATATGAATGATTTGGGACTTGCAGGTCATATTTTTGGTATGCGCATCACGCATGATCGGAGTAGGAAACTCCTTTGGCTTTCAAAGAAGGAGTATGTTACAAAAGTATTACAGCGTTTCAATATGGAGGGGGGGAAGGCAGTGAGTACTCCATTGCCTTCATATGTGAAACTGAGTCATACAGATAGTCCCAAATCAGATGAGGAGAGGGCCATGATGGCCAAGGTTCCTTATGCATCAGCGGTTGGGAGTCTTATGTATGCTATGATAGCTACTAGACCAGACATTGCATTTGCAGTGGGAGTTGTTAGCCGGTATATGGCTAATCCAAGAAAAAGGCATTGGGAGGCAGTTAAGTGCATCATGAGGTACATGAAGGGTACCAAGGAGATGTGCATCTGCTTTGGTAGAGGAGACATGCATGTACTTGGGTACATAGAGTCAGACTATGCAGGGCATGTGGATAGTAGGAGATCCACTTCTGGTTATGTGTTCAGCTTTGCAGGTGGTGCAGTGTCGTGGGTGTCTCATGCACAAAAGTGCATTTCTTTGTCTACCACAGAGGTTGAGTATGTTGCAGCCATAGAGGGTTACAAGGAAGCTATATGGCTTGATTGGCTAGTGGGAGATTTGGGGATTCATACAAGTGTACCAATATTGCATAGTGATTCCATGAGTGCTATTCAACTAGCACGGAATCTGGTCTTTCATGCAAAGACCAAACACATTGAGGTTAGGTACCATTTCATCAGGGAGGTACTTGAGGACAAGTGCATAGAGCTTGTCAAGGTTCATACAGATGATAACCCTGCAGATATGCTGACGAAGAGTCTACCTAGTCAGCGATTAGAGTATTGTCATGTATTGATGTGGATTGGATAGTATGCTCATTGGTTATTCTCCCTTGAAGGCACATTGTCCTTTAAGTGGGAGGTTGTGGGGGTTAAAGGTCACTGTGCCTTTACCCCAGCTATGTACAATACTCAAACACATATATAAATGAATGAAAAAGAAGATTAGGGTGTTTTGCACCCACCAAAAACTTGCGTGGCTCTCTGTTTCTCTCTCTCCCTCTTCCATTCTGCTTCCATTGAGAGCATTCTCACTTAATATTATTCAATTTAAGTCGTGTGAAAAGTTTCATTTCCATATGATATCATTTGCATAGTTTGACATGAATACTTTGTTATTTTCCAGCGTGTCTCATATCTGAGTATCAAAAAGTATGCATTTGCTTGCTCCCATCCTATGTGACTTTGTACGATGGCTACAATACTTGGCACACACTTTAATATTATCCACTTAAAGGCCCATGTAGATAATCATTGCCCATCGGACAACATTTGCATGGGTGGGCATGCTTATTTTCTTGTTTTCCCGCATCTCATACCTGAGTATTAAAAAAAAACATCTTCTTTCTCCATCATATGTGCCTTTATTAGATGGGTAAGATAATTTGTAAATGCATTAATATTATTTACTTTAAGGCCCATGAAAATTTTCATGCCCATTTTATGTCATTCACAGGGATGGGCATGCATATATTCTTATTTTCCACCGAGTCGCATACCTGAGTATCAAAAAATATGCATCTGCTTGCTCCCATCCTACATGACTTTGTACGTTGGGTACAATACTTTTCACATGCCTTAATATTATCTACAATAAGTATTGTGCAAATTTACATGCCCATTTGATGTCATTCACATGAGTGGGCATGCATATTTTCTTATTTTCCACCACATCTCATATCTGAGTATAAGAAACTATGCATCTGCTTGCTCCCATCGTATGTGCCTTTCTCCAATCGGTACAAATTTTTTTACATGACCTAGCATATTTAATTTAAGTATTGTATATATTCTCATGCCCATTTGAAATCGTTCGTATGGGTGGGCATGCAAATTTTCTTATTTTCCACCGTGTCTCATATCAAAAAATACAAATTTGCTTGCTCCCATTGTACGTTCCTTTGTAAGATGGGTACGATAACTTTAATTATATTTAATTTAAATATTGTGCAAAGTTTCATGCCCATTTCATATCATTCGCATGCCATTGGTAGGCATGCATATTTTCTTATTTTCCACCATGTCTCACATCTGAGTATCAAAAAATATGCATTTGCTTGCTCCTAGTCTATGTGCCTTTGTCCAATGGGTATGATACTTTGTACATAAATTAATATTATTTAATTTAAGTCTTGTGGAAAGCTTTATTCCCATTTGATATCATTCGCATTCATGGGCATGCATTATTTCTTATTTTCTACCGCATCTCATATTTGAGTATCAAAAACATGCACGTGCTTGCTCCCATTGTCATCTTGTATGATGGGTATGATAATTTGTACACACCTTAATCATATTTAATTTAAGCCTTTTGCAGAGTATCATACCCATGAGACACCATTTTCATGGGTGGGCATGCGTATTTTTCTATACTCAGGTATGAGACGTGGTGGAAAACAAGAAAATAAGCAAATAAAGTGTATTTTTCATGGGTGGGCATGCATATTTACTGGAAATAAACTAAATAAGATTATGGTGTGTGCAAAGTATATACTGACTTCAGACCCTATTTCCATCGGTATGTTGCAAACTCCCTATCCGTCAGTATATAGCAATGCCAAACTAAATAAGATTAAGGTGTGTGCAAAGTATATACTGACTTTAGACCCTATTTCCATCGGTATGTTGCAAACTCCCTATCTACCGTTAGTATATAGCAATGCCAAACCCTATATTTGTGAGTATGTACCAATGTATAAGTGTTGGTATATATCGATACAAAAGAATCAGTATATCTTGGTGGTCATCAGGCACAAAAAACCGAATCCACCTGCACTTTTCTCTCCCACAACACCTCACACCCTATTTCACTCATTTTGCCAGTTGCACAGGCCATTTTTTGCCATTTTCCTTCTGCAAAAACAAAGATCAATCCCCACCTCTCCCTTCTCCATCCACTCCACAAATATCCCTCTTCATCTTCAGGTCCTACAACAAACCTGTCTCTCCCTTTCTGTCAAGGTATGTGTTTCTCTTCTCTTTCTTTCTTTCAAACTTCATGCTTTGTAAGTTATTCTTTTCCTATATTTTCCTCTACTTTCTCTCAAGTTATACTCTACTTTCCCTTTCTTTTTCCTCTAGAAAGAATCATAAGGAATGGCAACATATAGTAAAGAACTATAAGTTTTTGCTTCACCTACTAGCTTTTAAAAAACTTAGTTTTCCTCTAAGAAGAAGCATAAGGAATAGCAAGATATAGTAAAGAATCATAAGCTTTTGCTTCACCCACTAGTTTAAAAAAAATCTAGTTTCCCTTTCCTTTTCCTCTCTGAAGAGGCATAAGAAATTATAGCAAGATATAGTAAAAAACCATAAGTTTTTGCTTCACCTACTAGTTAAAAAAAAAAAAACTAGTTTCTCTTTCCTTTTTTCTCTTCAAAGAAGAATAAAAAATAGGCTAAATAACCATAAGTTTTTGCTACACCTACTAGTTTTTTTCTAAATCTAGTTTTCCTTTGATTTTCCTCTCCAAAGAAGCATAAGGAATAGCAAGATATATTAAAGAACCAAAAGTTTTTGTTTCACCCAATAGTTTGATCTAGTTTCCCTTTCTTTTTCCTCTAAGAAGAAGCATAAGGAATAGCAAGACATAGTAAAGAACCATAAGTTGTTGCTCCACCCAGTAGTTTTTAAAAAAAATGATATGTTTGCTTTGTTTAATAGGGGAATCGGCCAATTCCTCTCTTACACTCCAAGGTCATCCTTCATTCTTCAGCTCTAGGTATGGAACTTCTACTTTTCTCTATTTTTACATTGCAATGGCCATTTACTCTATTGCCTTAAGTGCTAGCAAATGTGGTGGGCATAGAACCCTTACCTCCTCTTTTCCTCTCTTCCTCTCTTCCTTTTCCTCTCTTTTCCTCTCTTTCTTCTCTTCCTCTCTTTCTCTCTTCCATTCTTTTCTTCCTCTCTTTCTCTCTTGCTCTTCCTCTCTTTCTCTTTGTGTCTTTGTCTTTTTCTCTTTTACTCTCTTTTCTCTGTTTCTTTCTTCCTCTCTTTTCTCTCTTCCTCTTTCTCTATTTCTCTCTTCCACTCTTTTTCTTTCTGTCTCACTCTTCTTCCCTTTCTCTCTTTCTCTCGCTCTTCCCCTCTTTCCTTTCCTCCTCTCGTTCTCTCCTCTTCGCTCTTCCTTTGCCTCTCTTCCTCAATTTTCTCTCTTTCCTCTCTTTCTCCATTCCTCTCTTTCTCTTTTGTCTTTCTTCCTCTCTTTCTTTCTTCCTCTCTTTTCTCCCTACCTCCCTTTCTCTCTTCCTCTCTTTTCTCTATTCCTCTCTTTTCTCTATTCCTCTATTTCTCTCTCACTCTTCCTCACTTTGTCTCTTTCCTTTTTTTCTCTCTTCCTCTCTTGTCTCTCTTGCTCTCAAGTTCTCTCTTTCTCTCTTTCTCTCTTTCTCTCTCCCTCTTCCTCTCTTTTCTCTCTTTCCTCTCTTCCTCCCTTACTATTTTACTCCCTTCCTCTCTTACTCTCTTTTCTCTCTTCCTCTCTTTCCTCTTCCTCTCTTCCTCTCTTTTCTCTCTTCATCTCTTCTCTCTTTCTCTCTTCCTCTCTTTTCTCTCTTCCTTTCTTCCTCTCTTTTCTCTCCATCTCCTCCTCTCTTTCTCTCCATCTCCTCCTCTCTTTCTCTCTTCCTCTCTTTTCTCTCTTCCTGTCTTTCCTCTTATATTCTCTCTCCCTCTCTCTCTCTCTCTCTCTATGTCTCTCTCTCTCTCTCTCTCTCTCTCTCTCTCTCTCTCTCTCTCTCTCTCTCTCTCTTTGGTTCTTCTTCTCTTTCTCTCTTCCTCTCCTCCCCTCTTCTCTCTTGCTCTCTTCCTCTTCCTCTCTTTTCTCTCTTCCTCTCGTTTCTGTGTTTCTGTCTTCCTCTCTTTTCCTCTCTTTCTCTCTTTCTCCTATTCTTTTTGTCTCTTTCTCTCTCTTTTCCTCTCTTCTTCTTTCTTCTATTTCTCTTCTCATTTCCTTTCTTTTCCCTTCTCTTTTACTCTCTTTTCCCTTCATTGATCCCCTATCTCTCCCTTTTCTTTTTTTCCTCTATTTTTCCCCTCTTCATAGTCTCTATATTTGTGAATGCAAGTATGATTATATGCTATGCGTAATTGATTTTTGCATGTTTTCTATGCCCCTACTTGCTTGTCATTTTCCATCATATTAATGGACAACCCGAATTCCCATAAGTCTTGAATGCAACCCGAACCTTCTCCCTCATGTTGCCACTATACAGCATGTGGATGTCCTACTATCCCATGTCACAAAAAAATTAAACATGATGATTAGTACCAGATGGCACTTATAATATGAGATAATTGTAGGCAACCTTGTAGGCAATATATTTTTATAATACATGATGAGAGAGTTGTAGAAAATTGTGTAGCTTAGATGGAATGTATTGATTTTTGTATTACCTTTGTAATAAAATATATATAGTGGGTCAGAATGGGGATGTAACAAGCCCTATTCTTACCCACAATCTTTGTTTTCACTTGAACTGTATTGTGTCAGTATATACCAACACTTATATCAGTGTCGGTATATATTGGCACAAATGCCGGCACACATCTTTTGACAATTATACCGATTATTTTTCGAGGCTTTGCACCCGTTTAAAAAGTGTAATTTCCCTTGGTATTAGTGTCGAAAACCGACCAATACTTTGTAGTGTTTCTTTGATAATCACTACAAGGCACAGGCCGTTTTTCGACGGAAATATTGACCTTTTTTACACTAAAAAGTTTTTTTTAAAAACGGGCGCAAAGGCTGGTATTTATGTCGCTATATTAGCATCGAAAAAGAATGGTCGCTATATAAGCATCGCTATATAGCGACTCTAGTAAACGTTGCTATATAGTGACACTGGTAAGCATCGCTATATAGCGATGCTTAATAAAAACTTAAAAAAACATTAGTGGGGCTAAACAGGGCCATAGCAAGTCCTGTTTTGCCCCACTAATGTTTTTTTAAAGTAATTACAAAAGAATGTTTTGTTACAAAATTTTGCCTTGTGAAAGAGGTGATACAAAATTGCTCAAACGAGCTGAGCAGTAGAAGCATATACATGCCAAAGATATACAACATTGTTTGTTACAAAATTACCTTTTGAAAAGGGTGAAACAAAATCGCTCAAAAAAGCCGACATATAGAAGCATATACATGCTGAAGTATATACAAACTACTACTAATACTACTACCACTACTGCTCATCTAAATCGTCGTCCTCATCCTCATCATCATCGTGGTCAGGCTGGCCTTATCCCTGGCCCTCGTGAGCTACGCCTGATCCTAGACCTTGTTAAAGCCATGTAAGCCAAATCCCTTGCCATCACCGCTCACCTTCGCCACCGCTGATGGGACATTTGAGGTTGCACTCTAAGAGTGAAACCATATTAATTGAAAATTAGATTGGAACTTAAAGAATAAAAAAATTTAAAAAGTGAGATTACAAGTAGGAGTAGACTTATACCATGCAAGCAGCCACCTCAACCCAATCGTCGCTCCCATGGCCTCCATCTCAATAAACCACGGCTTTTCTCTTATGCGGAATGCATGTCTCTCCTCTTTGTTTGTGGGAAGACAACCCATCGCAGCTTGCTATGGGCCCAATTTACGAGAGTTAGATAAAGCGCATGCAATATGTAATAAAACAAATAGAACAATAAATTAAATGAGAAGAAGTAGAGTTACCACGATTGCCTTGAATGCCAACTGTCTGCCTGCACCAAAGTATAAAGTACCTACGGAGTCCAACTATCTCCTCGCAGCCCTCCTCTGACTCTTGAACTTTTTGGGATGGTCCCTGTACTGCTTCTTGAAAAACTTTCAGTCAACTTTGTCTACCCAGTTGGGTTTAGCCTTCCCCTTTGTGAGATGGAAGTATGCAAGGTTGACCTATGATGCTTCAAGACCCCACCCATGCACTCTCGCATGTAATCCTCATTAAACTCCCAATTTCGGGGGTTAGAGTATTGTCTTTTCAATTCATCGATGACTGCCATCTTCTTTTTGCCATCCTGGTATCGGTATCGCCAGTCAGTAGCTATGCCTCTCTTGAAGTGGTGGCTCATCACCCGCCTCATGGTGGCCATCACTCTTGAGCCCTTTTTATTTTTTGTTATCTCTCCAGCCTTAGTGATCTCATAGGACAGGTCCTTGGGTGGGAGAGTAGGAGTCATGGGAGTGGCAGAGCTAGAGCAAAGGGTGTTACTGCGAGCACTTATGGAGTGAGGAGTAGAAGAGGGAGTGGGAGAGGGCAAGGAAACTGACTCGTACTAGGTCTCATGGCCAAGTGGAGACTTGTAGGGATGTGAGTCTGCTGACTCTTCCGAGTCAGCACACCAACCTTGACCCTTCCTACTCTTCCTTACCTTAGGATGGGTACGCCCAGGTGATGACCCCTCAGTCAAAGGGGCTAGAGGGGATGGCTGTCGAGTATCAACAATTGTCGGTGTAGGAGAGGGAAGAGCTGAGGTCCTCTGGGATAGCAGAGAGAAGAATCTTGCTACCTCCACATCGCTCATCTGTGTGACAAACTCGTCGGGACTCCCAACAAAGCCATGGGTTGCAAGCAAAAGAGTTCCCCAAGGGGTAGTCACAGTGCTAGCTCCAAGAGGAGTCGAGCCAGGGGTAGTCGTAGGGGTAGGCCCCTGAGGTGTCACCTGAGTGGAATCAAAGTCCTTTGGAGAGTAGAGATCATGATGTCTCCTCCTACAAGGGTTTCCATACTCATTGGATGTGCGATGTGATCCCATGTATAATTTGGGGGGATTGGACAAACGTAGACACAAACACGAAGACAAAAAACAAAAAACAAGAGCGGGTAAGAAGTGGAAAGACAATTGATTACTTAAGGCAATTATGAAATTCAAACTCAAAATACAATTAATCACTTGTGAAAATTATGAAATGACATCAACGTAGAAATGATAACTATGAAAGGACAATTATTTACTTAAGACAATTATGAAAAGCTAGTTTTGAAATGACAAATATTTATAAAAGACAAGTGGAATCCAATAAAATTTTCATATACAAAAAATATCGCCAAAAGTCCAAAAGTATGTGTATAAAATATATGTCTCCAAAAGTATGCTTAAGCGAAATTTGTCTCCGAAAGACATTCTCCAAAAATGCCAAAATGGTGGAGGAGGTCTACTACTCTACATTACTAACTGAGGTACTTTCCTCCTCCGAGCTGCTAGGTGGGTCACTAGCGACCTCATCCTCCACTTCTTCTAATATGTGGTCATGTTCATCAGCGATTATGTACTTGCAATCCATGAAGGCCTCCACAAAATCTATTATGTCCTTTACACAATCATATTTGGTGCTCCAGTGATCGTGGCGGTCTCTCTAAAATCTATGGAGATCCCGTAGGTTGTGTCGTACGTTCCTCAGTCGCCCCTATTCCACTACCCTTCGGCTTGGACCCCACCCAATCGCACGCACCCCCACGTTGTACTTCACCCAATCACTCTCTCGTGCAATCTTCTCTTTTGCATGAGCTAGCAGATAAGCTATGTCTATAATTTGTGCGACATGCGGAATCGGGTTGGGGTTTAGGGAGGACACCCATGGGTGAGGGCGTTGTTGTTCCATTTAAAATATTTTTGAAAAAAAAAGAACCAAATACGGCTAAGGAGCCAAAGTAAAAAAGAAGCGAATACGGCTAAGGAGAAGGAAATAAGCATAAGCATACATATAAGAAGAAGCATAAGAAGAAGGGAAAATAAGAAAAGAGAGGAAAAAAGAGAGGGAAAAAGAAGAAAAAAGAGAAAGAGAGGGGAAAAGAGAAGGAAAAAGAAGAGAAGGAAGCGATTGAAAGAGATGAAGAGAGAAGAGAGGATGAAAGAGTAGAAGGAAATGAGGGGAAGATAGAAAGCATATGCTTGTGCTTATGCATGGGCATATGAGCATATGCTCATGTATGGAAAGAGAAGAAAAAAGAGAGGGGAAAAGAAGAAAAGCATAATAAGCGTATGAACATAAGCATACGTAAATGCAAGAGAAGGAAAAGAGGAGAAAAAAGAGCAAATGCATATGCATATGAAGAAAGAGAAAAAGAGATGAAAGAGAGGGGAGAAGAGAGGAAAAAAGAAGAGAAAGCATGTGCTTATGCTTATGCATGAGCATATGAGCATATGCTCATGCATCTACTTTACCATATGAGCATAAGCATACACAAGAGAATATGCTTATGAAAAGAGAAAAAAGAGGATGAAAGAGAGTAAAATAAGAAAAGATAAGGAAAGAGGATGAAAGAGGGGAAAAGAGGGAAAAAGAGGGGAAATTTTAGAGCATAAGCATAGGAAGAGAAGGAAGAGAAAGAAATATTGGGAAAAAGAGAAGGAAAAAAGAGAGGGGAAAGAAGAAAAGAGAGGAAAAAAGAGAAAAAGAGAGAAAGCATATGCTTATGCTTATGCATGAGCATATGAGCATATGCTCATGCATAAGCATAAGCATATGAGCATAAGCATAGGCAAATGCATATGCTTATGAAAAGAAGAGAAAAGATGATGAAAGAGAGGAAATAAGAGAGGGGAAGGAAAAGAAGAGAAGGAAGAGGAAGGAAGAGGGAAAAAGAGAAGGAAAAAAGAGAGGGGAAAAGAATCTATATCATCAATCACATTTACTAGTTTATATCAGCTACTCATTTCATCAAAAACAACATCTCTGCTCACTGTAAACTTACGAGTAGAAGGGTTATAGCATCTATACCCTTTCTACTACAGAGAATAACCAATAAAGATGCACTTCTTAGCTTTTGGATCCAACTTGGACCTCAACTCATGTGGCACATGAACATAGGCAATGCAACCAAGAGTTTTCAAATGAGAAATATCTGGTTTCCTACCAGTATACATCTCCTCTGGGGTCATGCCATGTATTGCTGTAGTGGGAGTCCTGTTCATTATGTAAACTACTGTAGCAACTGCTTCAGCCCAATAATAATCTGGTAGGTCTTTTTCATTTAGCATGGCCCGAGATACCTCTCCAATATGCCTGTTTTTCCTTTTTGCAAGTCCATTTTGCTATGGGGTATGACTGCATGAATATTGCTGCTTTATGTCATGCTCCTGTAGGAACCTTGCAAACTCATTTGAGAGGTACTCTCCCCCTCCATCTGACCTTAGGCATTTTATTTGCAGGGCTGTTTCTTTTTCAACCATAGCTTTAAAAGATTTGAAATTCCTAAACACTTCACTTTTCTTTTTCATAAAATGCACCCAAACTTTTCTGCTATAGTCATCAATAAAAGTGACAAAATAATAACAGCCTCCAATAGATGCAGCTTTAGTAGTCCACACATCAGAGTGGATTAATTCCAATGGCTTCTTACTCTCTTGAACATGTCTAGGAAATGGTTTTCTTGCCTATTTTCCAAATTGACAGGCTTCACATACCTTATGCATTTCTGCAACCTTGAATATAGGCAATCCTGCAACAATGTTTTGGGCCTGCATTGATTTAAGTCACTGTACATTAACATGACCAATGCGTTTATGCCAGATATCAATATCTACAACTACACCGGTCCCATGTGCAAACATTGCTACACTCAATTCAGGCATGTGCACATCCAACGTAAACATCTTGCCCTTCTTCTTTCCTTTTGCTATCAAGCGACTGTTATTTTTCATATCCTCAACAAAGCATCCATGAGGATTAAATCTAACCTACAAGCCCTGCTCAACCATTTGACCAACAAAAACCAGGTTCTTGGTGATATTCGGGACATGAAATACATCAGACAGGTATTTCTTTTTCCCATCCTGCACAGACAAAGGAATTTTACCAATCTGTACAATAGGATGTGCAGTATCATCACCAGTCTCCACAAATCTTGGTTTTTCCATTTTCCTTGCATCCTGCATCCATTTTGCATGACCTGTCATGTGGTTTGATGCACCTGAGTCAACATACCACACATCATTTCTTTCTTCTACACTTGTCACAGAATTGGTCATGTGCTGCACCATAAATAAATGCTCATTTCTGTCATCACCCTGTCTACTAGAGGATGCATAATTGCCTTGCTGCAATTTTCCATTCATAATGTCATTCTGCTTTTTGTAGCAGTCTTTAGCCAAATGGCCCATACAATAGTAGCATTCAACATTGTTGTTTGCATTTTGGCCTCTCTGCCATCCACCACGACCTCTTTGGCTCCCCCTGCCTCTAGAGTTACCACGTCCTCCTCCATAGGACCATTTTTCTTGAGTTTGCTGCATATTCTGATTTCTACCACGGCCTCTAGATCGGCGGCCTCCTCTACCTCTGCCTCTACCTCTTCCAGCATTTGAGTAGAAGACAGTTTCTTTTGAATTTCCTCTTGAAGAAGATGCACCACCGTTTCTCTGCTCTTCAGAAATTAGAAGAGCAAACAACTCCTCAAAATCAGGAAATTTTTCACGGACGGCAATGGATGTCCGGAACTGTGCATAATCCTTTCCTAGACCATTCAAGGTCACAGAAACTAAATCATCATCTTCCACTGGCAACCCAATGGAAGCAAGTGCATCTGCAATTTTCTTCACCTTCATGTGGTAGTCATTGATGCTCATATTTTCTCTCTGCACATTGTGCAACTCCTGCTTGAGCTACATTTTCCTGGCTTGCGTATTTGTGCTGTACATTTTTGCCAAAGTATCCCATGCCTCCTTTGGCATACTTGCATCCTGAATATGCACTGAATATGCACAATCATAGAATCCAAAATACTGATAGACAGCCAGTACATAACTTTTCTGGCTCTCTCATGCCATTCTTTAAATGCCTGCATTTCCTGTTGATTGGGAACATTAGGAAGAACTGGTTCTTTTTCATTTCATGAACTCCCAATAGCCTTTTCCCATAAGGAAATTCGTCATTCTGAACTTCCATGATTGGAAGTTGTTCTTGTCAAGCTTTTCAGTGACAATCTATGAAAGAGAATCAGACGCCATTACAGGACACTGCAAAATATTCTATCAGTGCAAAAAACACAGCTTCTGCCTCACAAGGGTAAATTTGCAAAACTGACGAAAGTGGTGTTTGACCACACAGTCACTTCCTAGTGATGATTTTGCATCAACAGGCAATAAGGATGATTCTGCAACTCTTAATATCTCTGAGCACAGGCATATGATGCAATTTCTGTGGCAACTTTTCACCGATCTGTAGAGCAGTGGTCGCACAGCAAAAACAGGGCCTTTTTCTCAGTGCTTGCGGAGAACTTCCGTCTCCAAAACGGGCCGCGAAATGGCCTCGAATCAAAAAAATAAAGTCACCAAGGGCTTTTTCCTTACCTGCAGCATATATTGCCCTCTCGCCACATCGTGAAGGGAGTCTCAATCTGAGACAATGCACTCTTGCACTTTTCGGCTATGCTACCTACACAGATTTGCTCCCAAACTCAAAAAAGGAAAGCAACAGTGGTCCTCTTACCAGGACACCGCGAACTTGGTTTGCTTTCTTGAGCTCCTTACCACGAACCAGGCCGTGATACCATGTGAAGATAGTGGGAGGAATGTTTTTTTGGACTCTGTTATCCATTTATGTGCACATTGTTAAACAATTTGGTTTATTTTAAAATGGTGTATTTTAGAACCAAGAAGGCATATATATGCACAACTTCTCCTTGATAGTACTCAACTTTTAATGTCTCCTAGTGAGTTATGATGATGATGCGAGAACAATGGGAACCACTTCTTTCAACAAGTCTCATGCACCTTAAAACAAGAAGCTCTCAGGTGTGTTATTTGAATGAGCACATGTCCACCAATGAGCATGATACTTTGCATGCCTTTCAATACCAGCTATGTTGATGCAAGTTCAAAATATTGTGCCCATGAGATATGCTTTACATGGTTGAAGTCACATCAAAGCATGTTTTTCGATAAGTCTCATGCACAACCATCATAAAAAAACATGCTTTGAGGTGTGTTATCCAAATGTGCACATGTTAGATGGGCAAGGTAGTTTGCATGCACATAAAACCCACCTATTTGGACGCACATGCAAAGTATCATTCCCATCGTATTTGGTTTGCATGGTCAAAGTCGCAATAAATCCTGTTTTTCACCAAGTCCGATGTACAACCATAAAAAAGCATGGTCTGAGGTGTATTATTCAAACGTGCACATATCCAATGGTCACCATAATTTTTAAACAAATGAATACCACCAACCTTGAGATTATTTAAAAGTATCTTGCCCATCAAAGATGGTTTACATGGTCAAAGTCGTATTAAACCCTATTTTTCACCAACTCTCATGCACAACGATCAAAAAACATGCTCGAAGATGCTTTATCAGAATGTACACATATCCGATGGGCATGAAACTTTGCAAAAACATAAATACTACCTATGTTTCATAATGTGCAAAGTATCATTCCCATTGGATATGGTTTGCATGGTCAAAGTCTCATTACACTTGGTTTTTCACCAAGTCTCATGCACAATGGTCAAAACACAAGCTCAAAGTTGTGTTAATCAAACATGCACATATCAGATGGGAAAAATACTTTTTACGGGAATAAATACCACCCACTTTTATTTGCATGCAAAATTAAGTGCCCATCAGATATGGTTTCCATCATCAAAGTCCCATTAAAGCATGTTTTTTACCAAGCATCAAGCACAACAGTAAAAAAACATGCTTGGAGGTGTGTTATTCAAACGCACACATGTCCCATGGGCATGATAATTTTAACACACATAAATACCACCTATCTTGATAGGCTTACAAATTATCATGCCTATAATGCCCTAAGCTGCAGACGCTAATGAAAAGAAGATAACATGCATACTCACACACACACACGACACAGAGTATGCGGAAAAGAATGAAGAGTGTGTGTGTTTGAATCCGTGAATATGCATAATGATCAAGTGACACTTGGTCCCATGGATATACAACGTATGCGGTTGCAACCACTAACTAAAGGGTTGCGGCCACTTGCACCCCTTGGAATCTATGCTAACCCTATAGGCTCTTAATGCCTTAACACATGGCACTCACAGTGGAATGTGTGAATCCACTCTAACAATTGAGCCTGATAGAAGTTAGATTAGTGTGGTGCAAAGTGCATGACAATAATTTTGGGCTATGCCAAGGTAAAGAACTTGTGTGATAGATATCCGTTTAATCCATAGACCACAACTTGATTCATCCCCAAATAAGAAAGTATGCTCATGTTATGAGGAACCAAATAAGAAAGTACATTCGTTCTTATGATTGCATCGGGATCGACACTCTCTGATCCTGATACCCCCATCATAGCCAACAAAAAGGTGGTTGTACAGTCTTCTCTTGTAGGCTTGGCCCTTTTCATCTTCTTCTTCTTCTTTGCTTAGTGACACATTTGTTGCCATCTCAAAGAAGCACCACTGGTATCACTTCGTTCCGCACCATCAAAGCCCTGTTCACCTTCTCATCGATCATGTCAACACTAGCATCACTCCCAAATGCACATCTCTTCCACATCCACCAACCACACTAAAATCTGGTTCCTCTATATTGGGTCCACCTAAATTGGAACATCCCATTACTCATGCAAAAGCTGCTCCCGAATGACTGCTCCAGGTGGTAGCTTGAGATCACACCGCCACATACGTCTAGAGGAGGGGATCTCAAAACGATGCTTCAACATGTCTCCGGAATCACCACATGTCACCACCGCATGATTTGGACATTCCACTCTCACTAGATCTCCATCCTTGAGCACGACCAACAAGTCGTACAACTACTCCATTTTGACAGGCACTGTCCCAGGAACTGTTTCCATGTCGACATCTTGGCTTTGTCTTTCTAGCACTTGTGATACTTGGACGCTCTGCCATACAGAGCCTCTACCGCTTGCACTGCTTGTTCCACAATTGAACTTGATCCCATGTAGCCAATGCTATCCACAAATCACGAGACAACCCCAAAATGAAGTAGTCGTTCAGCACTTTCTGAGCAAGCCAATTCTCCATAGGCAGACGTTTTAGAAGTAGAAAACATTGGGCCACATAATCCTCCACATCTTGATCTCCCTGATCCTACAGTCCTTCCAGAGTTTGTTGTATGACTTTCTCTTTACAAAATCGTCTCACAAATGCGGTGTAGATGAGATCGTATGTGGTGAGATCGTCCACCGCATATTGTGCAAGCTACCTTGATGCCTTGGCGAGATCATATGTGGTGAAATCATCCACCACATACTGTGCAAGCTACCTTGATGCCTTGGCCACCAAGCTGGTCGATTCAAACATTGCCTGACATGAGCATCAGGGTCATCGCTTTTCTTCCCATAAAACTTGGTGTACTTAGCTTGGGCTGCCATCTATGCCCCTCTTGCAAGTTAAATGATCGGTCCACCTCCTCCTGATGGCCCTCCCTGATTGAAGATATTGCACAAGGATGTCGAAACCACTGTCAGAGAAGAGGATGCACTCAGCACCCTCCATCCATCAAAGGAGACCCGCATACGCAAACTTGAACGCATATGAGGGGGTGAGTGTGAATGCGAATGTGTTCTCAGGTCTGCCAAGGGAACCCGGAGACATGTCGTCTCAATGACTGGGGTCACTCCTCCTTTGACATATATGTGTCATTGGTGTCAAGGGACCAAGAGGACCTTGCAAATGTGTTCACATGCATGCTTACTGTGAGGACAACAAGTACAGAATCCTCTCCCAAGACCACCGAATGAGGTTGGTCATGGCAATCTCCATGCTCGCCATACCATAAGCATAGTATTGTGGTTCCATCTGAATTAGATAGAGATCGTCTTGAAATTTTTGAATGTGACCCCTGAACCACCGTAATATCCTCCTGAACCACTGCATGAGTGCGTGGCGATGCCCGCAACCATCCATGCCACATTGCTCCACAATTGCAATAGGAAGACCATGACATGAGAACGAAAACACCCTACCGAAGATAGGACATTCGCCAAATCGTGACTTTTCTTGCATGCATAGTAAGAATGTGCATCGTGATCACCAATGTGTAGCATCACTATACCACGCAGATGCTACGAGGTATACAAATGAATACACAGTGCATCATCTACTGAAAACACAAAGAAGAAGATCACCATAACATTGTGTAAGATCATATATCTCTTTGGGAAGAACAAAGATGGAATGCTAGTAATAGCATGCGTACAAGAACAAGATATCGGTTAGGAACTGTTGAAGACCCGAACCGTCAGCCATTGTGACTAACCTACCTGCGCACACCCCTCACAGCAAAACTGCTACTAATTTACATGGTTATGCAATAACTCTCTCTCTCTCTCTCTCTCTCTCTCTCTCTTTTATATATGTGTATATTGAATAATCTATAGAATATTATATATATATATATATATACTCTCTAACATATAATACATTCTGTGTGTGTGTGTGTTTTGTATTGATATAATATATATATATTACAATTTAAATGTAATAAATAATAGATTATATAGTCCCCTCTCCTTGTCTCTCCTCCCCCTCACACCCTCTCTCACTTCCTCTTTCTCCCCCCCTCTCTCTCTCTCTATCGCTCTCTGTCCACGCATGTGAGATTGTGGGTTAGAATGTATAGTAGAGTGTCATAGTTTCAAATGGATATTTTAAATCTTGATATATGCTAATATATTGAAATCTTAATATATTTGAAAATTAAAATACCTATTTAATACTAAATAAATAAATGTAAATCTTAATTTATATGAAATTTTTTTGAAAATTATAATATATATTTTGGATCTTAATATATTAAACTATTAATATATTTTAATTAAATATAATAAATATTATAATAAAATCCTAATTTAAATACTTTTTCA
The DNA here is from genome assembly GCF_047967505.1 of Dipteris shenzhenensis. Lineage (NCBI taxonomy): Eukaryota > Viridiplantae > Streptophyta > Polypodiopsida > Gleicheniales > Dipteridaceae > Dipteris > Dipteris shenzhenensis. Next base: position 41,396,233 of record NC_141623.1, on the reverse strand, counting down.
ATAAATATATATTAACTAAATATATTATTTCAGTCTTTAGAGTTTAGGGTTAGGGTTTAGGTCTTAACTACTTTATTTATTTTAGAAGAAATTAAATTATATGTTTTATTTTCATCATCACTAAATTAAATGATCTTGTTCCAAATGCAAGATTTCAGTCTTGAAGAGGGTTTAGATGTGGTATTGTATAGAAAAAATGAAGTGGTTTCCTTTGGGCAAATATGCAATTTTGATCACATGATCTTGTGTCACTTTCAACATTGTGGTGAGAGAAGGTGTGTGATAATATTAACCAAGGTGATCCGCATTGAAATGCATTTGAAGTATCCATAAGGAGATTTTGAAACACTCGATGATTAATTAGAATGCCAAATTATTGATATACAAACACAACGAATGCTTTGGGATGGGATGCGGTCATCCCAAAGTCTCTCTTCATAAACATGATATTACATTTCAAAAATGTCTTGAGGGTAAAAAGGTTGAAATTTTGTCTTGGTTATGAGAAGTACTAGGAATTGGCACATGCATGGGCTATGCTCACAATATACTTTGCATGATCAAGATTATTAAGTTGACAAGTGAAGGAATTGTTTTGAAAGTGCAATGGATTATGGTGAATCATTGTTAAAGGTGAAGAATACTATCACTTGGGGGTAGCATTCATGAAACCCATGTGCTTAAAGGGTAATGGACGACAAGTCTAATATAATACCAAAATAATAGAAGAAGACATTTAAAGGGCCCTAAATCTGAAAGTAATGTGCTAGCAGAGAGAAAAGATCCTGGTCATAAATTCTTACTGGAATAGAGGATATTGGTGCTATTTTTGAGACAAGTGATGTATTAACAGGGGTCAATGATAAAGTTAGTGATACTAGTCATGAAGTGCTTACTGGGATAGAGGATATTGATGCTATTTGTGGGACATTGAGTAATTCAGTAGCAAGTTTCATTGATAAATTAAGTGATACTGGTCATGAAGCTCTTATAGGAATAGAGGATATCGATGCCATTTGTGGAATAAGAGATGCAAAAATTGAGATTGATGATAATAATGATTTTGGCCATGACATTCTTACTAGAGTGGAAGACATAGATGCAATTTGTGGGACTCGTATTGATTCAGATAGTGGTTCAAACATTGGTCATGATGTTCACAGTGAAATGGAGCCGATTCAACAAAATACTTTTGGATTCAAACATGTGATGAATTGAAAAATGCCATTGAGCGTAGTAAATGCAATTGAACATTGAGAAAAATATATGATAAGGAGACAAATCCATTTATGTCACGTGCAAGATGCTAGAATGGTTCTTTGAGGGAGGAAGCTATTTGAGATATTAATAAGTCTATGTACATCACCATTGATGGTATGGATCAGAATACAACAACTTTTCTTACATTCATATGCACCCCACCTCCATTAGAGGTTAAACGCGGACTAAAAACACATGTGTGTGGAGTTTTTGTGATCTATGGATTGATAGCTTGCACGAACATGATAGTAACAAACTAGCAACATCCACCATGAAAGCAATATGAAAGGTCAAGGATGCACGTGGATCTTTACCACGCATCTCGTGTATATAGGCAAATAATTGCTGGAGTGAAAATAATAATAGATACATTTTTTCTTTGTGCTCTATGTTGGTTGGTTTGAAAACATTTGAACACGTGGAAGGCGGTTTTCTTTTTGTCAGCCATATGCATGAAGACATAGATCAAATATTTAGTGTTATCTCTATAGAGCTGAAGTTCAGGGACGTTTTGACAATGGATGACATGAAATGTCGAATGGGAAATTAAATTGGATGTTCTCAAAAGGAAGAGTCAGAAGTGGATATCTTGGAGAGGATGGTAGCTCAAGGGGTGCAGTACTAAGAAACCCTACATATCATGTGTGTTCAAGGGGTACTAGAAAAACCCCTCGGGTAAAATTTTCTCAATAAAAATAACCCTCTTTACTTATGAACTAGGTGATTTTTTTCTAAAGTTGATTTTACAAAACTCTTCGGTTATTGTAATTACGTTAAATGTTTTCAATAAATTGAATTAAAATACCCCTCCGTTTAAATGCACATGGTACACTATTTTGTAAGGTGAAGCCCTCGAGGATGGTAGATTGGAGGGAATTCATAGAGCCACACTTGAAACGAGGAGATGATGCTCTATGTGTGCACACAAATCCACACTACTTTCGGTCCAGCATGCATGACAACACTCTAGTGAAGTAGTGTAAGTACTACTCAGTGGATGCATATCATTTATGGAATGTGACATACGCTTTACTAGAACAAATAATCCCCTTGGAGGAGACTACATTCATTCTTACAAAAAACAAAGCACTTGAAATGGATGAAGTGAAAGGCTTGCAAGCATTCATTTCTCACGTTAGGAGTATGATGGAAAAATACCCAGAGAAGTGTGAGAGAAATATGGAGATAATCATAGCAAATGAATCTCCTGTTAAATATCTAAAAGAGCAAGAAAATTTAATGAGCATAGAATACTCAGATCTATTTTGGCTGCAATAAATTGAGTCAAAAGAAAATTCTGCATTTGCTAGAGACTCGACTATAGCTGAAGATATGGAAGAAGCTGAGCAATGCCTTTTCTCTCATAAAGTTTGTGGCAGGAAGGGTGATAAGTCATTGCCATAGTTTGTACCATTCAATGAAGCCTAGAGGGTATTTTTGTTGCCGTTTGTGCAATAGATCTAGAATCAAAATTGTATGGCCAAGGTGGACTGATTTGGATAACAAAGGTTGCTTGGATAGCAAGGGATGACATGGGAATCCCTAGCACATTCACAACATTATGGTACAAACCCAAACCATTAAAAAATCTCCCAAAGAGGTATACAATGAAACAAATTTATGAGGGTTGTTTGGAAAATAAATGGGAATGGGCTCCAAATACAGAGGTCTTGGCTGAAGTGAAGTGAGTAGCATCATCCATTGTTGGAAATCAAGTACTCGAAATCTTAAAAAGAAGCATGGGTACGAATCTAGAAAAAAGTATCAGGATCCGTGAGAGGAGCCTCACACATATCCAATATTGTTTGGGTAGAGTTAATCCAACTCAAGATGTAGTAACAAGGTCTGATGACTCAAAAAGTGATTCTGAAGCATAAGCCCAGATATGTCCGTATGTGGTGGTCCCCTCGCGGTGATCTTATACATCATTTTTAAAAAACACATATCTTTACACCACCCCTATGTTGATATCAACAACTCGTGAATTATATCTCTATGAATTAAGTAATTAAGAAACTACTTATTAATTAATCAAAAAAGTAGTCGGTAATAAAAGTATTTAATAATAAAGGAATTAATAAAAAGTAATAAAAAGCAAAAAATTATTTAGTAATAGAAAAGGATTAGTAATCAAAATTAATTAATAATTAGAAATTAATAAAAATGAAAAGAAATTTATAATTAAAGAATGAATTATAAATTTAAAAATGAATTAATAATTAGCTAGTAATAGAAGGCTGAACCCTTGGGTGGGCACATAAGGATCTAGCCCTATGTGGTCACATATTAAGGGGTGTGCCACATGTGGGGGGCCCCTTCCTCTTTTTTATTTCAAAACTTTCATTTGTTGTCAGATGTGCAAAATGCTTTACTAAAAAAGATTTTTCATTCCCCTGACATTCTCTTTCCCACCCATTGTACCTCCATCTTTGCTTCTACGTCATATCATAATTTATGGAGATGAATATATATATTGTTGCAAAAACACCCTCTTTTTAGTCTACTAGGTTAATATCAAGTGGAGGTGATTTGGGGAAAAAGTCCAACACAAGAGAAAAAGTCCAAGTTTTTTTAATACAATGTTGAACTAATATACATAAGGACAATAAATGTTAAAATTTTAGGAAGGTGCAATGCACAAATTGAGGAGGCATATGTAGATTGCTGAAACAAGCAATCTCAGGGGGTTCACCTCATAAAATTTTAGTGTGCCACGTGAATTTAAAAGGAGGGGTATTTCAATTTAACTTTTTGGAAAATTTTAACAAGTTTACAATAATAAGAGGGGTTTTTAAATTCAACTTTAGGATAAACTCAATTAGTTCATAAGTAAAGAGGGGTCTTTTTATTGAGGGGAAAATGTTAGCTAAAGGGTTTTTTAAATACCCCTTGAACGCATGTGATACATAGGGTTTCTAAGTAGTGCACCCCTGAGCAAGCAATGGAGGTGTAATAAAAGTTATCTGCCATGCTCAAAATCTGTTGTTGCAATTGATGGTCATGGGTTCCAAAAGTTAACATCTTGAATAAGGTGTACTCAAAGAGAAAGAACATCCCCAACAAGGTAAAGATTCCAACCATTGCACACAAGTGAGTTTTATCGAGATCGTCACATAGAATGGATTTTGACTCAAATGTCGACTCCACAATATATGGAGTCAAGGTACTTCAAAAGCATCATCAAGGGAGAATTGGGTCTCCAAAGGGTCCCCAATTAGTATTTCCTAATTTCAAGGGATTAGTGAGGTATTTGAGGTGTACCAATGGGAGTGCTCCTTTTTGTGGGGCAATGCCATGTTGAGGTGAAGGGTGGGTAGACCTACAAATAGCCCTTATGGGCTACTCCTCTTACACTAGGGACCACTCAAACCATCCCCCCCCCTCAACCCATGCTTGACCCTCCTCCCATGTGTACCTCCCCCTTAGAACGATGCTATAATTTATTGAAGAGGCTATGGGCCCTTCTGGGTGAAAATTTCCCCCCTCTTAGTTTGTTGCAAGACTACCCCCTCATCTTCTCTAGTGTAGCTCCAATCTCCCTGCATTTTTCAAATGTGGGAACTCATTTGGCATCTTCTCTGCCCCCTCTTGCTCTGGTCCACTATTTTTCTCCCTCTCCAGTACCTCTTGTAGCATCTACTCTTTCTCTCTCCATTCTTGGCTACAGCACCTCCTGCAGCACAGTTGCTGATCCCCCTTTACTCTTTCTCCCTCAATTCCTAGCTACAACACCTCTTGAAGTAGCTGCTCATCCCCCTTTATTGTCACATCATAATGGACTCTCAGGGACGTGCGAGAACACCTATTGGTCATGGAGGTCAAGATGCAAACAAATTGATCTACTCCAACCTACTTGATGTTCTAGAAGAAGCCTCCACATCTCACTCCGGGATAGCAAGAGACCCCTAGATTCATTCCTCAGTGAATAAAGAGGAAGGGATCGAGCATGATGACTCCATAGTAGTAAGAAACTATGAGCTTTGAATTTTTTCTCTCTTGGTATAATTTTGCTTTATTGGCATGCTAATGTAATGTTGGATTGTTGCAAGAGGCATTTAAGGTCTCGGGGGGGTCACTCATCATATGTAACCCTATCACGTGAGTTCAACAGAAGGATATTTTTTATTTCTAAAATTTACAGAAATAAATATACATAAGGGACTATTTAAAATAGTTTTGGGAAAAATTTATAGATTTGTATAGAAAAGGGGTACATTTTATTAATGAAAAATTTTACAGATAAGGGATTTTAAATATAGGCCTTGAACGCACGTGATATAGAGGGTTTATACATAGTGACCCCCCTGAGTTTAAGGTTGACCTCTTCTCATCTTTGCGACACCTTATTCGCGCAGTAGCTCTGGTCGAGATCACTCGCTGGCACATTACCTTGGCCAAGTAGAAGGGCGCTTTGTGGGGTTTTCCACAAAACGTTCTTGCAAACTGATGAGGCACTAAGGACCTCCTAAAGTGCAAGGCCTTGTCACAAATGATTGGACATGTTGCCATAAATCTGAATGTTGACAAGGTCATTTTGTTGCATGGCTGCCCTCAATGCTTTTGGAACCAATTTTCAAGGTAGGGCATTGATGTAGCAACCATGTCCCTGGCCAGCAACAACAATAGCCTTCACTCTCTATCGACTAGGTTTAGAGCTAGGAGTCTATTTGGGAATTCAAATCCCAATATTCTCAATGTTTTAGAGAAGAGAGAAAGGCTGTGAAGTCTTATTGTACATAACTTTTACTTTATATGAATATAGAGATACTTTTTCTATTGTGTCCCATTTTGTGTTCTTTACAAAATTTCTTATATGTTGTCATTGTATTATGTAACTCTAATTGTTTTTGGCATTAATATTTTCATTCATTATTGTAATAAAAAAGCATGCTATTAAACAATGTTTTGCACTATAATGGTCATTTTTTAGCAATCCAATAAGAATCACGCCCTGGCGCAGAAGGGAAAAGTGTTCAGCATCAAGTAGGGAGCCCAAAAAGGTGAAAACCTGCCAGGGCGTGTATGGAGCATATTTGACTTCGTAAAACTAGCTCCATATGCACCTAAGTCAAACAAGCTCCATACGCACCATTGCGGGTTTTAAAATTTTTGGGCTCCCTACACGATACTAAACATTTTTCCCTTCTATGCCATGTCAAAAAAACTTCATTTGACCACTCAAATTCACATTGAACTTGCATAAAGTGATGGAAAACATCACATAACATGTATAATAACATTGGAATAATAATATAACATAAAATATCTTTCCTTCAATGGCCTCGAAGGGCATATATTTACAAAATGATTTAGATTACACCAAGTGAACCTAAACAGTTCTCATCTTTGGCCTACGGGAGGAATCAGAGCGGATGCGCTTGGTGAGTGCAATGTCTTTGTCCATCACTGTTACTCTTTTGGCATGGATAGCACATGAGTTTGCGTCTTCATATAGAACTACTGACATCTACCCCATAGCCTCCTCAATTTCTCCCAAAATGCCTGAAGTGAAAAACACATCATCCTTGTAATGTTGTGCTATTTCATGTACAACATGCTGGATGGGTGCACACGAAATGAGATTGTCCACAATGGTCTAGAACTTTCAAATCTCTTGAAGTGCCTTCACACATGACTTCTTGTGCCTCTTAATCTTTGGGGGACCTTGCACCAGCCTCTGGACATGGCTCCATGGATGCTTGTTTGCTTTGAACTTCTTTTGCCTCCCTCCCTTCCAACCTCCTCTTCAGACTCCTCTTCGTGTGTCTAGTGGGTCTGTCGATGTGGCCTCTCGTGCCTAGGAGTCTTCTTTGTCCTTGGCACCTTTCCCTTTGGCTGAGGCTATGAGTCAATCTGAGTCTTTTGCTTAGCTCGTACTAGAGCCTCCCCATATGTGACAATCTCGAGGCACAGAGGGTTGATGGTGCTCTTCTATGTAGTCTACTTGGTTGGAGGATTGGAGCCAAGGTTCATGATATCTGTGAGCTTGCCAAATACTTCCTCTTATTGTAGCCCCTTTAGTCTCTCCATCTTCTCACTCTGCCTTTGTTGGTCTAGATGCTCCATGCCATGACACCACAGAGGAGGGAGGGGCATGACAACAGTTTGTAGTCGATCACAATTGATGGAACTATTTTTTCCCTCTTGGGAGACCTCTCTACTTCCATGGTTAGTTGTGTGGAAGGACTAAGAGGACCCCTAATCATGCTGGATCCCTTACCATGCTGGGATCCCTCATTGTGCTAAGATCCCAAGTCATGCTGGGATCCCCTATGAGAGTTGGATGGTGGGGACTTGCATTGCTAGGACTTCTAATGATGAGAATTGATTCAGATCCCTGTTGATCATTGCCATGTTGGCCATTGGGGCTCAAAGTGCATTATAAGGCCATGGATTTATGAGGAGGAGAGTGGGTAGAATGATGTCCAGTGGGTCTAGTGGTTTCTTTAACGTGTGCCGTAGAAATGAGGGATTTTAGGGCTTTGAAGTGCTTTATATAGTCTTTTTAAAGCACTTTAGGGTTTTTTCTATAGGCCTTTTAAATTAGGGTTTTTCGAGTGAACCCTCCTTTCCCTTGGTCTTTAATCGCCAATTTGCTAATGGTAGATCTTCACCACCCTCCACCTTTCCATGTCGCACATGCACATGCACATGCAACTCTGCAATTTTCAAAAAAATTTGTCAATTTTGGAATCTGTAATTGACTCGAATTGTGTTAACTTTATTCATAAAAAAATTTACATTTGGGGTTCTCTTAGGACCCAACTCTCCCCTATCTGACTCTACATTGCAACCAAAGTGCAACCCCTTGACTCTCTAATGAGGACTTCCAACAAGCATCATATCTCCTTGACATGTTGAACCGCTTTTGTGAGACTTGAGACCTCAAAAGGAGGGGTATTTTAACTATGGTTTGGAAAATTTTAATAGGATTACAATAACATGAGGGGTTTTTAATTCAAATATCAAAAAAATTCCATTAGTTCATAAGTAAAGAGGGGTGTTTTTATTGGGGGAGAAATTTTAGTTAAGGGTTTTTTTTAATACCCCTTGAACGCACACCCTTGAACGCACATGATACATATGGTTTCTTATTAGTGCACCCCTTGAGAGACCTCTACCTTGTCACACTTGAGAGTCATGTCCTCCTAACATCATCTATAAAACCACTCAAACATTTTGTGTAGTGCATTACTTCATGTGATACCACCCCCATGCCTTGTATTCTTGAAGTAGGATGCCTTTTCTCTACTCTTCTCTATAGTGCAATTTCTCAATTCCTTGAGTATTCCAAATGGACAAAGGCCCCCATTGCTCCACAAGAGCCAATGTATGTTTTTCTTTATCAGCATTATGGTTGGACAAGAGCCTCCTTTCCTTTTCTACACCCATGGACACTTTAGCAAGAAGATTTTGTATCTTTCTTGTCCTACTTAAGCTTCACATTGCCTATGTGAAGTCCCATCAGTGAGAGTAGTTCTTCAGCTTTTGCAATGCACTATGGAGAGACTTGTTGTGGCCTCAAATTCCAAGAATAATCTAGACGGAGGTAGAGTAACTTGTCAAGTATACATAGGGATTTAAAAAGTATGTTTTTTAAAATAAAAATACGTACTTTTCGATTAAAGAACGTGGCCTAATGCCCTAAATGCCAAAAAATGTGGTTCTTTACACCGGTTGTCAACCGAGAGCATACCGTGTGGTTTATAATCTTACCACATGGTATCATGGCCATGTGGTATCGAGCCAACCTACCTATACCGCATGGTAGATGTCATATCAGCACTTGTGACATCCTAGATCATCCGATTCAAGAGGATACACAATCCTGAACGGAGCTTGAACGTTGGCATACCATGTGGTGTAGGATGGTAATGTGCGATGCAATGACAAAATCCTATAAAAGGACCCCACCCCCCCCACCACTACCACCTTGCCAAAACTTGTCGCTTTCTGCCATAGTCTCTCCTTAGTATTTTGGTGAGTTTCTATAGCCTTTAGTGTTGGTTAGTCGGCCCAGGTGATGACCCACCTCAACCGCCGGTCGAATTCACCTCACCCTAGCTGACTATCATAGTAGAGGCTATTTGAGAGAGGGAAAGAGAGGGAGGGAAAGATAGAGAGAGGGAGAGAGAGAGAGAGAGAGAGAGAGAGAGAGGGGGGGGGGGGGAGAGTAAAAGAGAGAGAGGAAAATAGAGAGAGGGAGAGTAAAAAAGAGAGAGAGGGAGTCTAGTTAAAGAGAGAGAGGGAGAGATGCTTGTTTATGTCTCAATCAGGCTAGGAGATGATCGCTTCAGCCGATCGGATTCGCCTCACCTCAATTGATGTTTGTAATAGTAAAGATCAAAGCCAGGTGATGGCTCGCATCTACCAATCAGTTCCTCCTGCTTCGATCTTCTTATATATCATATCTATCTATGTACATAGGTGTCAATAGAGCCGAGTTTTATCCAGATGCTAGCCCGCTTTTGTCAATTGTAGATGCAAAACAGAGAATACAAAAGGTGAGATTTTGGTGTACATCACTGCTTTCCAAACATTGCCCATGATTACCAAAGCACATAATTTTAACAAAAACATCAATGCTTTTTTGCAAGCCCACATATACAAGAATTAAGTGAGGTGAGGAGAATGAGACAATATGTAAAATAGTTTTGCCAATATCAATGATGGGCTACGGTTCAATCTCATCCTCAATGAGATCAACCCTTGCCAAACTATCTACTTCAAAATCCAAACAAGTGTTTAGATCTACAAATACATTCAACCCACTACTACTTGTGCTACTCATGTGCTCATCGAAATCAGCATCACCAATGGTAGGCTCATCCTCATGGGTAATGGCATCAATATCTGTATCTCCTATCTCATGATCATCCTCCTCTCTCGTATCATGGTCGTCATCACTTCCATGGCCATGATCATCCTCCATATGCTCCATATTAGTAAATGTACTATACATCACTTTGGAACGTCGCATAATAGGTCTGACATGCCACCATCTATTATTCTCCACCATGGGTTGATAGACAACCTAATTCAAACACAAATACAATCATGTTATTTTCCTTGCATCGAAGGTATCAAATATTTAAAAGCGAGTATTTTTATATGTGTGCACAATACCTGTTCACATTGTTGTGGTAGTACTAGTGTGTCCTTCCTACTTTGCCAAAACTTTGTGGAGTCAATAGTTACAAAGCCACTTGCATGGCATTTGATTGTTGCATTAGGGCCTCTTTCCACCACGTCCTTAAACCACTTTACATCCAAAACATACACAAAGAAGCATCGAAAGTCAAGCTTAATAATATCTTGGATTATGCCGCAATAATCATCCATGGCTCCATTGGCTCCCTCAAAGCTAGCAATGACACCGCAATATTAAGTGTTTCTCTTATCATCAATCCGTTGTGTTAAAAAATTCTTGCCCTCACACCATATAGCATTGAACATAGTGCACTACACCAAGAAAAACTCAATTCAATAAGCAATCTAAATTATTGAAAGCTCCTAACTTATGCATAACATTCTATATACCGACCTTGCTCATGCATCCCCTAGCATACTCCCATTCTTCCATTGTGATATGCATCCCCTCGTCTTTCTCTGCTTTCTCCATTTCATCAAGTAGCCAATCCACATGAATATCCTTTGGAAGTGCTCTTAGATATTGAGGGTATGGCACATGAGATCCGTGGTGTGTACGAAAGAGGGCCCTTTCTTCTTGTCTTCTTGCCTTTATATCCTCGTATCTTGTCACCCATCTTTTCATCACATCACTATTAAGCATGCAATAGAGGTTGATATATTAAGCAACTCCGTTTCTATTACTTTGTTGTGTCCTTTCCCTTGAGGCACAATAGAGGTCATCCTTAGGTCTTCATCATCTCTCCATAGTCGTGGGAGAGAGCTATCCACATCAACAAGAAACTTAGAAATATATACAAGTGACTCTTATACCAACCAAACCCTCGGCCATGCTACCTTCGGGTCTTGCATTTTGTCTCACAAAGCCCTTCAAGGTCTTCATGAAGTGCTCGAGGAAGAACAACCATTGTGCATGTATAGTACCGCATATAGAAATCTCATCCACCAAATGCACTATAAGATGTAGTTGGCTTGTGAGAATAGAACGTGGAAATGTCTCCTCCACTAAACAAACCACCTCCATTGACATAACTCAAGCATTATCAAGCATGGTGGGATCTATTTCCTTTGAGCTCACATACATAGAAATGAAAAAGTACACCATATTAGCAATATGAACATCTTGCATGGAGCATTGATACACATCATATTTTGTATCATGTAAAGTACCTCACAAGCTCGCCCATATTGTAAATACAATCCTTCATGTCCTTCGATGCACTATGAGAAATGCGAGTAGGTAGTATGAACTGAACCCACGAGGAGGTGGTTGATTAGTTGCTTATAATTATTCACTCACAAATTTGAAAGGAAAAAGATATTATGCACATAAAATACTTACTTGGAGCATCTTGTGTCAATCATGAGATTTCAAGCCATATAATTGCTCTCTACACCTCTTTTCTTGCTCTTTGTAAAGGCCCCCTTCAAACACCTCATGCATCCAGTGGGAGTACAAATTGTAGTAATAGCGCGCTTCACCACTGCCATCTCTAGCTTTGATAACCTCCACGGTGCACGAAGTAAAAAAACACACCCATTTGGTCTCTCTTGTAGCCAAGCTTCATGCATCCTCCCTATGGTACATAGATCCTCCCTTATGCCTACGGAATCTCGTGTCCCATTCAAATGCTCCCAAATGGTAGATGCCACATTCTTGAAGATTTGCATGGGATGAAGCAGGTGATTGATCTTGAGGTGGGACCAATATGGTAAACGATAAAAGATGGAGTATCTAAACAAAAGCTCGTGTTAGCAGGCAATCTTTATTTCTAGCCAATATAGCACACAATAGTTATAAACCCTTACTGGCTCATGCCAAGTGGTGGAGGAGTCATGGAACCGTCCCAAATTCTCATCCAATCTCCCACAGTGAGTGATTGTGGGAGGACTTCATTCCAAGGGGCAACATATCTAGGATGATCAGGTGGGAGAAATCGATGGTGATTCTCATAGATGACCTTATTCAATGCGTCTGCCCGTGAGGCAACTAGCGAAGGACCACAAATAGGACATGCATGGTAACCCGATGTAGTGAGACCTGAACAATAGACGCAATTAAGAGTTGAAGGTGGGTTAAAGGTGCCACCGATTGCCTACTCATAATTAAAATTTCATGCTTACTTGAACACTCGCCATAGCCTAGGAAGTCATGCATTGTCCACATCAAGACTGCTTTGCAGTTGAAGTCTCATGACGAGGGAGGCATACTCACATCATGCACCTCGATACCTCTTCAAAGTATCCCTAGCTCGTCAATCAAAGGATCCAAATAAACATCAGGATTTTTGACTTTATGTTTCCCTAGAATTAGAAGGGACAACATAACATGTCCTTTCTTAATAGCCATAAAGGGTGGAAGATTATAATTTGCCAATATCACTGGCCATACACTGTAAGAGGTGCTTTTGAGAACAAATGGGTTCACACCGTCCATACCCAATCCAAGTCTCAAGCTCCTAGGTTCTTCCTTGAAACTTGGCCATGTGTCTTCAATATGCTTCCATGCAGGAGTGTTTGTGGGAGTTCTCCACTTGCCATTAGTTGATTGATAAGAGGAATGCCATGACATGAGCTCTGCGATGGATTTGCACTTGAACATATGTTGGATGCGAGGGATTATGGGAAAATGTTGCAGAACCTTACGAGGCACATCCAAAGTTTTGAGATCTGCTCTATATCTTGCCTCTCCACAAGTAGGACACTCTCTTGCATCCTTATGTAGTCCACGAAACAAAATGCAATCATTGATGCATGCATCGATGCGCTTGTAATCTAATCCTCCAAGAGAGGTCACATGTTGCCTTTCCATATCTCTTGAGGTTGGTAATTTATTATCCCTTGGAAGTATTTTACACAATATCCTATACGTGAAGAACTTAAATGAGAAAAATCATTTGAGTAATGACCCACTAGCATAATTCACCATGTTTGCAATATAGACTTTAAAGCTTACTTGAGTAATGCATTCAAACTTGCATTGCTCCATCCATAGATGGTTTGCAAGTTTAGTAACTCAAGGGAGGCACGTAGAACAGAGAATGTGCACCCCTCAAATAGTGGAGTCGATGCTGCGTAAAAAGATTGTCCTGCTCCATGCTATCATCCCTCCCTTCAGATTGATGGACATATAAATCCTGCACCATATCATCAAACACCTCCTCCTCCATGGCTTCATGAGGTAATGGTGGAGGGCTACTATCACCATCACTCCATGCATCTGTAACAGTCCCTCCTGAAGATCCCACCTCATATTGCCAATGCTTCACCTCCTCATGACGAGCATAGGGCAACATATGTGGCTGTGGCACTCCATCCTGTATCAAATTAAAACGGGATCATAACTCAAACATATGAACACCCATAGGTATCTCAATCAACCTTAACTCTTTAACACTTACCATGTTTACGGTTGCATCCCATTCTCCATACTTTGAGATGTGATTGAGTGTAATCCTGTGTGCATGATATATGTTTCCTTGACATCGATCACACACATTTGATTTTTTTCTCCAACCATATTTTGTGATGGTAGATATGGAGGGATTCATCCTCACTAGAGCTACTTGTTGAAGATGAAGACAAAAAATTTGCTTTTCTTCAAATATATAATCTTAAAACTCTGTGGTGCATCTAAAGGCACATCTAAAACCATGTCTGTCTGTTCTATGGTGCATGTCTATAGGCACATCTAAAACCGCGTCTGCTCTGTGTATCTAGATGCACAATTACACGCGTATTTAGATGCGTGTATAGATGCACCATTAGACGCGCTTATAGATGCGGCTTTCAAATCTACTTTTAACGTGCTTGCTTTTCTTTTCTTCACATAAGCTTCATGCAGCTTGCTTGCTTTGCTATTAATAGATCCACAGTCCGACACTTAAGAGGAAGGCACCCACACTTACTTCCAAGCTTACACAATCATCTCCAAGCACACAGGAGAAGAGGGTGAACAAGGAAGAGAAGCAACTTTGAAGAAGAACAAGAAGCTTCCATACCTCTATCCAAGGCAAGTCTCTTTACGGTTGATCTTCTTTGAAAGTTGCTCTCTTTGGATTCATCCTTTATCATATCCAAGAAACGAATGATTTTGGTATCAGTTACGCTTTTGTGTCGGGCGCATGTCCTTTTCTACTTTTTAGAATAGTCTGTCTGTCGGAGCGCTAGGCACGTCGACTTTGTTTTCAGAAACAAATAGCCACATCTGTAGATGCGCTATTAAACACGAAAATAGATGTGCTTCTCAGATGCATCTATAGATGTGCTCTGGCAGTTTTAGACCCTTCCCTTCTCTTCCCTTCCCTTCCCTTCCCTTCCCTTCTCTTCTCTTCCCTTCCCTTTCCTTTCCTTTCTCTTTCCTCTTCCCTTTCCCTTTCCCTTTCCACTTCCACTTCTAAGAAAAAGGATTTGCCTCTCTTTTCTTCTCTCTTTTCCTATATTTGTCTCTCTTTCCTTCTCTCTTTTATCCTTACTTTCCCTCTCTTTTCGTGGTAATTTTTCTCTCTTTTTCTCTTCTCAGCCTCGGGGGGGTCACTATGTATAAACCCTCTATATTACGTGCGTTCAAGGCCTATATTTAAAATCCCTTATCTGTAAATTTTTTCATTAATAAAATGTACTCCTTTTCTATACAAATTTGTAAATTTTTTTCAAAACTATTTTAAATAGTCCCTTATGTATATTTATTTCTGTAAATTTTAGGAATAAAAAACATCCTTCTGTCGAACTCACGTGATAGGGTTACATATGATGAGTGACGCCCCAAGTTCTCAGCTCATCAGTAATCTTCTTTTTTTCTTTTTTCTAGTTCATCATGTGGCTAGGAAGCTCTTCAAGCTCACTTGATCTTTGGTAGACCATCTTTCAGGAGTTATATAACCTTTTAGGGCACCCTCCCACTCCTGGGGAGTTATACGGCTGCATGATGGGTACTCTAAACCCCCCCCAAGATTGGCACTACAGACTCCAAACCACCCCAACCCCACACCATCTGAGATTACCCCAGCGGAGTTAGCACAGCCCAGCCAGCTACACAGCCGAGCCCCTTCCCCCATGCCGTCTTATGCCCCTTCCCCCATGCCATCATATGCCCCTTCCCCCTTGCCGTCAGGAGGTCCTTCTATCTCGCAGAGCCATCGGCGTACTCCTATGCAGTTGAGACTCGGTTCTCCAGCTATGAGTGGTCCACAAATTCCCTTGCAGTCTCTAGCTACGAATATACTAGCTCGACACAACATGGTAGCAGGCATAGTAGCAGGGAGAGCGGTGGGGGATGCATGGCATAGTGCTCTGGGAGGGGTGGTGGTGGGGACGAGGATGATTCAAATGATTTAGACATGCCTCTGGGTGATGGTAGGATCTTCTATGACATCACTCAAATAGGAGGCATCTTGATGGATGCACGAGGGAAGGACATCATGGCCTTCATGCGCTCTGTAATTGCTAACAATTACAGAGATTGCTTTATCCACTACAAATACCAGCCAAAGAGGTTTGCTGATGAGACCCTCGCTGCTATTCACTCTAGGTATCCTAACCCCCCAATCTTCAATTCACAGATAAATGGGCCAAGTCAAAGATTGTTACAATACTTGGCAATAAAAGATCTTCGCTTAAGAGGCAGGCACTAGCAGAGCTTGCCAAGCTCGAGGGATGTCAACCACCAAGGGGCTTGCCCCACACCGCTCACAAGCGTGAGTGGAAGAAAGTAATGAAGTCAGCAAAGGAGGAACCCAGTCTGCAGCACGTGCAGGCACGAAGGATCTAAATGGAGCAATATGGAAGCGTGCATTTTGGAGCAGGGGGTATTGAATCATGGGAGGCCCAATTTGTAAGTATCGATCTCAAATTATATTGTTTATGTAGTTTATTAGGAGGTTGTTTCTTTGTACTAACTCCTCCGCAAATTGTGTCATCTTGCAACTTGATATCGTGGGCAGATACCCTCTCGATACCCTACTCCTATCAAGACAGCCTACCACCACCATCGCAGAGGAGATACATGGAAGCACTTTTATAATGATGGGTTGATTACTGAGGAGCAATATATCCAGGCTACTGGAGCGTCCCCCGAGGTATTTGAAAATAGTTAAATAATGTCAATATAATAAGTAAAGATTTGATTTTTCATACATTGATATATGTTGTCCCTTGTTTACAGGCCCCTGCACAAGAAGACGAGGAAGAAGACGAGGAAGGAGGCAGAAAAGGGAGCACAAAAGGGAGCATAGAAGGGAGCGAGGACATGGAGAACTTAGATTAGTCGTAGAAGTAGTGCTAGCTACTCTTTTTTTGTACTTAAAGCCACTGGCTTGGCTTCGTGCCTCTTGTATATACACTCCTCTTATTTTTAGTACTTGAAGCCACAGGATGTGCATGACACTAGAGCAAAAATATGGGATGGGCACGCCACTTTGCATGTAAGTCAATTCCACCTAGTTGAAGGTTCTTTGCATGGTCGATCGAGCATTAAATACCATTTTTGCCTTAGTGTCATGCACATCCCTAAAAAAACACGCTGCTAGGTGTGTTATCTGATCAAGTACTTATGCGATGGAAATGCCACTTTGCATGTAAGTCAATTCCACCTAGTTGAAAGTGTGTGCAAAGTATTGTGCCCATCGAATATGCTTTGCATTGACGATCAAGCATAAAACACCGTTTTTGCCTTAGTGTCATGCACAATCATAAAAGAACACGGTCCTAGGTGTGTTATTCAAACAAAGTACTTATCGAATGGGGGCTCCACTTTGCACGCAAGTCTGTTTCAACTAGGTTGAGATGCGTGCAAAGTATTGTCACCATTGGATATACTTTGCATGGTCGATCGAGCATTAAATACCATTTTTGCCTTAGTGTCATGCACATCCGTAAAAAAACACGCTGCTAGGTGTGTTATCCGATCATGTACTTCTGCGATGGGAATGCCACTTTGCATGTAAGTCAATTCCACCTATTTGAAGGTGAGTGCAAAGTATTGTGCCCATCGGATATGCTTTGCATTGTGGATCAAGCATAAAACACCGTTTTTGCCTTAGTGTCATGCACAACCATATAAAAACATAGCCCTAGGTGTGTTATTCAAACAAGTACTTATCAGATGGGGGCTCCACTTTGCACGCAAGTCCCTTTCAACTACGTTGAGGTGCGTGCAAAGTATTTCCACCATCAGATATGTTTTGCATGGTCGATCACGCATTATAGAGCATTTTTTCCTTAGTGATATGCACATCTGCAAAAAAACACACCCTTAGGTGTGTTATCTAACCAAGTACTTATCGGATGGGTGTGCATCTTTGAGAACATTTCAATACCACCTAGGTTGAGGTGTAGGAAAAGTTTTGTGCCCATTAGATATCCTTTGCATGGTCGATCGAGCATTAAATACTATTTTTGCTCTAGTGTCACGCACATCCGTAAAAAAATGCGCTGCTAGGTATGTTATCCGATCAAGCACTTATGGGATGGGAGTGCCACTTTGCATGTAAGTCAATTCCACCTAGTTGAAGGTGTGTGCAAAGTATTGTGCCCATCGGATATGCTTTGCATTGTTGATCAAGCATAAAACACCGTTTTTGCCTTAGTGTCATGCACAACCATGAAAAAACACGGTCCTAGGTGTGTTAATCAAACTTGTAAGTACTTATCAGATGGGGGATCCACTTTGCACGCAAGTCCGTTTCAACTAGGTTGAGATGCGTGCAAAGTATTGTCACCATCGGATATGCTCTGCATGGTCGATTACACATTATACAACGTTTTTCCGGTAGTGATATGCACATCGGCAAAAAAACACGCCCTTAGGTATGTTATCTGACCAAGTACTTATCGAATGGGTGTGCCTCTTTGAGAACATTTCAAGACCACCTAGGTTAAGGTGTAGGAAAAGTATTGTGCCCATGGGATATGCTTTGCATGGTTGATCGAGCGTTAAATACCATTTTTGCCTTAGTGTCATGCACATCTCTAAAAAAACACGTAGCTAGGTGTGTTATCTGATCAAGTACTTATGCGATGGGAATGCCACTTTGCATGTAAGTCAATGCCACCTAGTTGAAGATGTGTGCAAAGTATTGTGCCCATCGGATATGCTTTGCATTGTCGATCAAGCATAAAACACCGTTTTTGCCTTAGTGTCATGCACAACCATGAAAAAACACGGTCCTAGGTGTGTTAATCAAACAAGTACTTATCGGATGGGGGCTCCACTTTACACGCAAGTCTGTTTCAACTAGGTTGAGATGCGTGCAAATTATTGTCACCATCGGATATGCTCTGCACGGTCGATTACACATTATACAACGTTTTTCCGGTAGTGATATGTACATCGGCAAAAAAACACGCCCTTAGGTATGTTATCTGACCAAGTACTTATCGGATGGGTGTGCCTCTTTGAGAACATTTCAATACCACCTAGGTTAAGACGTAGGGAAAGTATTGTGCCCATCGGATATGCTTTGCATGGTCGATCGAGCATTAAATACCATTTTTGCCTTAGTGTCATGCACATTCGTAAAAAAACACGCAGCTAGGTGTGTTATCCGATCAAGTACTTATGCGATGGGAATGCCACTTTGCATATAAGTCAATTACACTTAGTTCAAGGTGTGTGCAAAGTATTGTGCCCATCGGATATGATTTGCATTGTGGATCAAGCATAAAACACCGTTTTTGCCTTAGTGTCATGCACAACCATATAAAAACATAGCCCTAGGTGTGTTATTTAAACAAGTACTTATCGGATGAGAGCTTCACTTTGCACGCAGGTCCCTTTCAACTACGTTGAGGTGCGTGCAAAGTATTTCCACCTTCGGATATGCTTTGCATGGTCGATCACGCATTATAGAGCATTTTTTCCCTAGTGATATGCACATCCGTAAAAAGAAGACGCCCTTAGGTGTGTTATCTGACCAAGTACTTATCGGATGGGTGTGCCTCTTTGAGAACATTTCAATACCACCTAGGTTGAGGTGTAGGAAAAGTGTTGTGCCCATCGGATATCCTTTGCATGGTCGATCGAGCATTAAATACTATTTTTGCTCTAGTGTCATGCACATCCATAAAAAAACACGATGCTAGGTATGTTATCCGATCAAGCACTTATGGGATGGGCGTGCCACTTTGCATGTAAGTCAATTGCACCTAGTTGAAGGTGTGTGCAAATTATTGTGCCCATCGGATATGCTTTGCATGGTCGATCAAGCATAAAACACCGTTTTTGCCTTAGTGTCATGCACAACCATGAAAAAACACGGTCCTAGGTGTTTTAATCAAGCAAGTACTTATCGGATGGGGGCTCTAGTTTGCACGCAAGTCTGTTTCAACTAGGTTGAGATGCATGCAAAGTATGTTCACCATTGGATATGCTCTGCATGGTCGATTACGCATCATACAACGTTTTTCCCATAGTGATATGCACATCCGCAAAAAAACACGCCCTTAGGTATGTTATCTAACCAAGTACTTATCAGATGGGTGTGCCTCTTTGAGAAAATTTCAATACCACCTAGTTTAAGGTGTAAGAAAAGTATTGTGCCCATCGGATATGCTTTGCATGGTCGATCGAGCATTAAATACCATTTTTGCCTTAGTGTCATGCACATTCGTAAAAAAACACGCAGCTAGGTGTGTTATCCGATCAAGTACTTATGCGATGGGAATGCCACTTTGCATATAAGTCAATTCCACTTAGTTCAAGGTGTGTGCAAAGTATTGTGCCCATCGGATATGCTTTGCATTGTGGATCAAGCATAAAACACCGTTTTTGCCTTAGTGTCATGCACAACCATATAAAAACATAGCCCTAGGTGTGTTATTTAAACAAGTACTTATCGGATGAGGGCTTCAATTTGCACGCAAGTCCCTTTCAACTATGTTGAGGTGCGTGCAAAGTATTTCCACCTTCGGATATGCTTTGCATGGTCGATCACGCATTATAGAGTATTTTTTCCCCAGTGATATGCACATCCGTAAAAAGAAGATGCCCTTAGGTGTGTTATCT
Source organism: Dipteris shenzhenensis (assembly GCF_047967505.1). NCBI lineage: Eukaryota > Viridiplantae > Streptophyta > Polypodiopsida > Gleicheniales > Dipteridaceae > Dipteris > Dipteris shenzhenensis. The sequence goes on along the minus strand of NC_141623.1, from coordinate 41,375,820 downwards.
GACCAAGTACTTATCGGATGGGTGTGCCTCTTTGAGAACATTTCAATACCACCTAGGTTGAGGTGTAGGAAAAGTGTTGTGCCCATCGAATATCCTTTGCATGGTCGATCGAGCATTAAATACTATTTTTGCTCGTGTCATGCACATCCATAAAAAAACACGATGCTAGGTATGTTATCCAATCAAGCACTTATGGGATGGGCGTGCCACTTTGCATGTAAGTCAATTGCACCTAGTTGAAGGTGTGTGCAAATTATTGTGTCCATCGGATATGCTTTGCATGGTCGATCAAGCATAAAACACCGTTTTTGCCTTAGTGTCATGCACAACCATGAAAAAACACGGTCCTAGGTGTTTTAATCAAGCAAGTACTTATCGGATGGGGCTCGTCGATTACGCATCATACAACATTTTTCCCATAGTGATATGCACATCCGCAAAAAAACACGCCCTTAGGTATGTTATCTAACCAAGTACTTATCGGATGGGTGTGCCTCTTTGAGAACATTTCAATACCACCTAGTTTAAGGTGTAAGAAAAGTATTGTGCCCATCGGATATGCTTTGCATGGTCGATCGAGCATTAAATACCATTTTTGCCTTAGTGTCATGCACATCCGTAATAAAACACGCTGCTAGGTGTGTTATCCGATCAAGTACTTATGCGATGGGAATGCCACTTTGCATATAAGTCAATGCCACGTAGTTGAAGGTGTGTGCAAAGTATTGTGCCCATTGGATATGCTTTGCATTGTCGATCAAGCATAAAACACCGTTTTTGCCTTGGTGTCATGCACAACCATATAAAAACACGATCCTAGGTGTGTTATTCAAACAAGTACTTATCGGATGGGGGCTCCACTTTGCACGCAAGTCTGTTTCAACTACGTTGAGGTGTGTGCAAAGTATTGTCACCATCCGATATGCTTTGCATGGTCGATCATGCATTATATGCCATTTTTTCCCTAGTGATATGCACATCCATAAAAAAACACGCCCTTAGGTGTGTGATCTGACCAAGTACTGATCGGATGGGTGTGCCTCTTTGAGAACATTTCAATACCACCTAGGTTGAGGTGTAGGAAAAGTGTTGTGTCCATCGGATATCCTTTGCATGGTCGAGCGAGCATTAAATACTATTTTTACTCTAGTGTCATGCAGATCCGTAAAAGAACACGTTGCTAGGTATGTTATCTGATCAAGCACTTATGGGATGGGAGTGCCACTTTTCATGTAAGTCAATTCCACCTAGTTAAAGGTGTGTGAAAAGTATTGTGCCCATCGGATATGCTTTGCATTGTCGATCAAGCATAAAACACCATTTTTGCCTTAGTGTCATGCACAACCATGAAAAAACACGGTCCTAGGTGTGTTAATCAAACAAGTACTTATCGGATGGGGGCTCCAGTTTGCACGTAAGTCTGTTTCAACTAGGTTGAGATGCATGCAAAGTATTTTCACCATTGGATATGCTCTGCATGGTTGATTACGCATTATACAACATTTTTCCTGTAGTGCTATGCACATCTGCAAAAAAACACGTCCTTAGGTATGTTATCTAACCAAGTACTTATCGGATGGGTGTGCCAATTTGAGAACATTTCAATACCACCTAGGTTAAGGTGTAGGAAAAGTATTGTTCCCATCGGATATGCTTTGCATGCTCGATCGAGCATTAAATACCATTTTTTCCTTAGTGTCATGCACATCCAACACACTATTCAAAATTTTTGGACTTTCTCTCTTGGTTTGGACTTTTTTTTGGAGCATATCCTTTCCACTCAACTTCACTTAGTGAGCTAAAAAATTGGGTTTTTTGAGCACTTAATGGGTCACTTATATACAAATATGGCCTTATTAAGCTAGTAAAAAGTCAAGTGGTAACCTCTAATTTTAAAAAAAATGGCTCGCTGAAGCTATAATTCCCAAACTCATGCATGGTGCCTCCATCCAATAACTATAATAATAATAATAGTAGTCTCCTAGCTCAAGTTCAATTTTAACACTATGAAGTGAAAATATGACACCATATGAAAAGAGTTTGTTGAATTCAACATATAAGTGGTGTATAGATACACCATTAGATACACCATTTGTATGGAAAAAAGCATACAAAACATTATCTTATGCATCTGAATCTCGTTATTGGTGGTGTATAGATACACCATTTGTATGGAAAAAAGCATACAAAACATTATCTTATGCATCTGAATCTCGTTCAGAGTCATCAGACTCATGTAATGTATTTGAGCTTGATGGGTCAAGTCTTGCCAAATGATGTTTAATATGGACACGACTTGGATCAGGGATTGTGATACATTTTTCAACATTGTATCCATGCTTATTTTTAAAACTTCGTGTCCTCGATTTCCAGCAATGAATAATGCTACTGACTTCCACCTCTGTTAATCCCTCATTATTTGGAACCCATTCACGTTTCTTTTGCAAGCATCCCTCATAGAGTTGTTTTATTGTATATCTTCTCGGGAGATTTTTTAATGGCTTTGGTTCATACCATAAAGCTGTAAATGTTATAGGAGTTCCCTTGTCATCCCTTTCTATCTTAGTAACCTTTGCAACCCAAATTGGGCCACCTTGGTCATCCAACTCTGAACCCGGATCACATGCCCAAACTGCAACAAATAGACCCTCTTCAATCTCATTACATGGTATAAACTCTGGTAAGGGTTTGTCTCCCTTCCTGCCACAATATTTTCGAGGTAAAAGGCATTCCTCTGCTTCCTCCATATCTACTAACATATTTATATCCAAAGGAAAACTTGGTGACCTAGCTTGTTCCGGCCAAAAGGATTCAGAGTATTCAATGCTCATTAAGTTTTCTTGTCTTTCTAAAGATTGGATAAGTGCTTTAGTTGATTTAATTGTCTCCAAATTCTTAGTTGATTGCTCAGGATATTTCTGCATCATACTTTGAAGATGTTTAATGAAGGCTTTCAAGCCTTTCATTTCATCTATGTCAAGTGATTTGTTTTTTGCAAGAACAAATCTAGTTTCCTCCAATGGAATTATTCGTTGTAACAAAGCATATGACTCACTCCATAAATGATCTCCATCTACTGAGTAGTGCTTCCATTGCATCACTGGAATATTGTTATGCATGTGAAACCGAAAGTAGTGTGGATTTGTGTGTCCTATTAGGGCATCATCTCCTGTTTGTAAATGTGGCTCTATAAATGCTCTCCAATCTACCATCCTCTCTAAGATAGCCACTTCTGATTCTTCCTTACGAGAACCTCCAATTTTTTTCCCAATTCGAAATAGCATATCCTCCATTGTCAAAACATCCATTGCCTTCAACTCACCAGAGATAACACTGAAGATTTGATCTATGTCTTCATGTGTATGGCCGACAAGAAGAAAGCCAACTTCCACTTCTTCAAATATTTTCAGACCAACCAACATAGAGCATAAAGCAAATATATATTTATTCTTGTTCTCTCTCCAACAATTATCAGCTTGTATTCGCAATGTGTTAGGCAAACATCCGCGAGCATCTCTGACCTTTCTTATTGCTTTCATGATTGATGTAACAACCTGGTTACTATCATGGTCATGCAAACTATCAATCCATACATCACAAAAGATTCGGTATCCATGTACTAATACTCCACACAAGTGTGTTTTTAGTCCACGTTTGCCCTCCAATGCCGGTGGGATACGTCTATATCGTGGCAAAGTGGTTGTATTCTGGTCCATGCCATCAATGGTGATGCACATGGACTTATTGACATGTGAAATAGCTTCCTCTCTCCAAGAAGCATACAACTTTCGAGCATCCTGCACATGACGTAAATGGATTGATCGCCATTTAATATATCTTCCTCGCTGCTGCTCACATTTACTATGTTCAATGGCATTTTTTAATTCATCACATGTCTTACATTTTGACATCCTTTGCTTTGATGGTGTCTTGACATGGCAAAAATCTCTACGCCAAATTTTGTACAAGGTTGATCGTGAAATCATGCTCTCGTCTCTGTCTTGTAAAGTTTTATTGACAGTCTCTAGGACGACCTTCTTTGTCATTCCCAAAGGAAGATGTTGTTGGCATTCGACACGTCCATCTAGCATTGTTTGTTGAAGATGAGGCTGCGGTAATGCATGGTCTTCGAGAACTTGCTTTAATGTTGCGGTTGCATTTATAGTGCTTCCATGGCATTTAAGCTTGTACGTATTTCCATGAATTGTATGAATAACTTTTTCTTTCACCTCTGCCCAGATGGTCCAATATGTGCCATGTGATAGTCCAGTTAACCATTGATATCCTCGATTGCAAATGGGTCTCCCATTAACCATGGGTTTCAATCTAGGTTTACAGTGTCCTGTGCTCAAATCTTGATTAGTGCCTTGATGAAGAAAGCATGAAAACTCTTGAAGAAGATAGTTATGTCTATTAGGCGCTGTCTTACTCCAAATACCAAGGCGTATGGCTGCACAATCATCTTTCCCAACTTTTCTAATGCAAAGTCTCTTGCAACAAACTCGCATAAGCATCCTTTCCATATTCTCCTCGGATAGCATCACATGTCTCTTTGGTTCTGGAATTGATGCCATGATTCTTCGCCTCTTCACACTCACATACTTTCTTTTTGTAAATAGTGTCTTGTGTTTTCTAGTTGTAAGACCATCAAACCTCGAATCCATTTCCCTTGAATCTTCATCTTTATAATCAAATGCTGTGTAGGCTTGAGAATTATTTGATACCTTATAATATCTTGGAAATGGCAATCTGGTCGACATGTTCATTGATGTCAATTTGTTGCTAATGCCTCTTGAATTTTGTGGTTGAATTGTTTCTCCTTCGTAACTCAAGATTCTCCCATCTATATTCTCTGGCATGCTAGCAACAATATTCTCAGATTCTCTGCCCCTTTTGCCTTGTATTCGAGTGGTAACATCATGATCATTGTCACTAATATCATCAATTCCTGTTATTGCATCACTTATCCCATTGATCTTTGCGTGTATTTTTCTTTGTGGTCCCATCTTATTATTTTCAACACATCTTCTGTCTTTTATATCAATAAGCATGTTTGAGTCACTTGCAGCACAAGAGACAAGTCTTCTATACCAGTGAGCCTGTTTGAGTCACTTGCAACACAGGATAAATCTTCTATACCAGTGAGCCTGTTCGAGTCACTTGCAACACATGACAAGTCTTCTATACCAGTGAGCCTGTTCGAGTCACTTGCAACACAAGACAAGTCTTCTATACCAGTGAGTATATTTGAGTCACTTGCAACACAAGAAACCTTTTCTGCATCAACATCTGTTACTATAATGTCCTCGATACCTGTGAGCATGCCACTATGATACTCTTGATTACTACTATAGCTTCTTATCAATTTGGATCCCATTTGTGTTATAGTCTTTTTCTTCTGATAATATTCTGTTGTGTCTTCCATGACATTGAAGGAAACTGTCTTGGGCAAACTTGATTTCAAGAAAGCTAACCCCCATTTACAAGTACTATGAACTTGTAGTTGAGACGTAGTATTATGGACGTCTAATTGTGAAGTACTATCCATTGCATTTTGAATGACACCTGCACTAGTCAACTTAATTATCTCCACTATACAGAGAAAACTCTGAGCATAGCCCTTAAAGTTGCCAATTGCTAAAACTTCTCCGAAGCGAGATAACATCTGTACTTTTTCCCCCTGGATATAAGTTTTCTTGATATCTTGAAAGTATGTCTTTGGAACAATTTCGTCTTGGTCCCAGAGTGTTCTGTGTGCTTGCATATCAAATATATCACATTGTAAGATATCTCCCAATGTTTCAAAGTCTCCATGTGGATATTTTAAATGTACTTCAGGATTTACAACGTTGGTGATTATCACTACACATCTTCTCTCACCACAACGTTGAAAATGACACACATTCATAGGATCAAGACTATGAATTCGTCCAAAAGCCACCACTTCATTCTTCTCATATAACACCACATCCATACCCTCTGTTAGGGTGAATACCTGTTTTATGTATAAAAGTAAATTAGCAACTCAAAATGAACATTTAATAAATAATCATTGAGCTTATTATTACTTAATAACTTCTATATCAAAACTAGGAGAGAAGGCATTAACCTAAACCCTACATCCTAAACTTTAAATAATTAATACCAAAACATCTTAACCACCGTAAATCCTAAACTTTAAACATTTAATTCTTAAACCCTAAATCCTAAACCCTAAAAATATAATCATAAACACTAAACCCTAAACACTAAATCTTAAATCCTAAGCCCTAAATCCTTAACCCTAAATACTAAACCCTAAACCCTAACCCTAAAATACAATCAAAATTTTATGATTTTTCTCGATTTGTGCAACATGTTAGATATACCCCCAACTCAAGCAACACGTTGGGGGGTATATCCGACCTGTTGCACAAATCTAGAATTTTCTCGATTTGTGCAACAGGTCGGATATACCCCCCAACCTGTTGCTCAAGCAACAGGTTGGGGGATATACCCGCAACCTGTTGCTTAAGCAACAGGTTGGGGGGTATATCCCACCTGTTGCACAAATCGAGAATTTTCTGGATTTGTGCAACAGGTTGGATCCAACCTTGTTGCTCAAGGTTGGGGGGTGTATCCAACCTGTTGCACAAATCGAGAAAATTCTCGATTTGTGCTACAGGTTGGATATACCCCCCAACCTGTTGCTTAAGCAACAGGTTGGGGGGTATATCCAACCTGTAGCACAAATCGAGAATTTTCTCGATTTGTGCAACAGGTTGGATACACCCCCCAACCTTGAGCAACAAGGTTGGGGGTATATCCAACCTGTTGCACAAATCGAGAAAATTCTCGATTTGTGCAACAGGTTGGATATACCCCCCAACCTGTTGCTTGAGCAACAGGTTGGGGTATATCCAACCTGATTGTGCAACAGGTTGGATATACCCCCAACTTGTTGCACAAATCAAGAAAATTCTCGATTTGTGCAACATGTTGGAGTTACTCCCCAACCTGTTGCTTGAGCAACAGGTTGGGGGTATATCCGACCTGTTGCACAAATCAAGTATTTTCTGGATTTGTGCAACATGTTGGATATACCCCCCAACCTGTTGCTTGAGCAACAGGTTGCGGGTATATCCCCCAACCTGTTGCTTGAGCAACAGGTTGGGGGGTATATCCGACCTGTTGCATAAATCGAGAAAATTTTTGATTTGTGCAACAGGTCGGATATACCCCCAACCTGTTGCTTAAGCAACAGGTTGGGGGTATATCTAACATGTTGCACAAATCAAGAAAAATCATAAAATTTTGATTGTATTTTAGGGTTAGGGTTTAGGGTTTAGTATTTAGGGTTAAGGATTTAGGGCTTAGGATTTAAGATTTAGTGTTTAGGGTTTAGTGTTTATGATTATATTTTTAGGGTTTAGGGTTTAGGATTTAGGGTTAAAAATATAGGGTTTAGGGTTTAGCTTTTAGGGTTTATGATTATTGTTTTAGGGTTTAGGATTTAGGTTTTAAGGTTTAGTATATAAGATCATGAGCTTAGAGTGTAGAATCTAGGGTTTAGAATTGAGAATTAGGTTTTAGAATTTAAGTTATAGGGATTAGGATTTAAGGTTTAGGAATTATAACTATTATATAAGTTTAAGAGCTTAGATTATATAACCTAAGATTTAGGAAACTTTAGGATTTAAGATTTAGGGTGTAAGATTTAAGATATATAGACTATATAAAATATGCATTCTAAAGTATTTAGTTTAGATATATATAGACTATATGTTATATGCTTTTCAAAGTGTTTTGTTTATAGGTATGATACATTGCAAAGGCTTTACTTTAAGTAAGTATAAGTCTACCTAGTCAAGTAGGATCAAAGTATCCTACTGATTAATAGGGACAAGCACATAGGCTAAAAGCACACCGATTCATATTTTTTTACATTCATGCTGCATGGTGTATCAAAAGGTACGATCCTTTGCAAAGGCTTTACTTTAAGTAGTTACAAGCCTACCTACTCAAAGTATCCTACTGATTAGGAACAAGTACATAGGCTAAAAGCACACCGATTCGAAGAAGTGATGTATGCACACTGATTAGGAAGAAGTGCATGGTGTATGAGAAGAAATGAAAAAGTATTTGATAAGAAATATTCGAAGAAATATATATTCCATATCATGGACATTCTAAGAAATATGTATTCCATATCATGGATACCATGGATATCTGGTGCTTGCTAAAGTAAAAAAAAATGATATGGATGCAATGATACTGTAGTCTTCTAGATTCTATGGTTTTAAATACCTACCTTACAAATACATTATCTAATTTTGCATTCTTTCGACTAACCAACAAGTATTATACACATGGAATCATGGATATCTGATGGTTACTAAAGTAAAAAA
>NC_141623.1:39341853-39436569 GCF_047967505.1 Dipteris shenzhenensis | reverse complement strand
TCCCGCCCTGCCGCCCCGCCCGCCCGCTCCTCGTGCCGCCCCGCCCCACCCCGCTCCCCCTCCCGTGCCCCACCCGCCTGCCCCCCTCCCGTGCCCCACCCGCCTGCCCTCAGCCCTTCTCTTGCCACTGCTTCCCCCTGCCGCTTCTTCCCCCGCCCCCCTCCCCTCTCCCCCCTCCCCGCTCCCCCTCCCCGCTCCCCCTCCCCCCGTGCCCTCCCCTTCCCCCCACCTTGTCTCACCGCCCCTCCACCCTCTCCTCCCCTCCACCTCGCCTCACCGTCCCCTCGCCCTCCCCTCTGCTCGAATAAGCCCTCCCCTCCCGACCGTTGCCGAGTGAAACCCCCCACCCCCCAGTGAAAAAGAAAAAGAAAAAATCTAACCTAAAATTAACCCTAGGGTATTCAACCTAGGTTAGGTTAGGTTAGTCTAACTTAATTAGGTTAGTTTAACCTAGGTTAGTCTAACTAACGTTCAGTTAGTAACTAACTGTAGTTAGGAAACTTAGCTAGGTTATCCTCCCAGTTATAGTAACTGGGAGGATATAGGCTAGCTAATCTAACTAGATTAACTTCGTTCATACCCCTCAATTGGACTTACAGTCCATTCACACCAACCTTAGGACCCCCCCCAAAAAAAGCACATTTTACCCCTACTTTAATCCCTCGTAACTCATCCATTTGGGACCCAAACTGAACCCCGTTTGAACCTAGATTTCACACACAAAAACACCACGCTACAGGATATTTTTCTAGCCCATTGTACACCATTTCAGCATCCCTAGTACTCGCTCATTCGTGCCCCCGTGTGGGCCTCGTTTCGCACAAATTTGCTCATATCTTCACGTCGTGACCTCCGATTAATGATCCATTTGCACCGACATAGTTCCCTACACATGTAGGACAATCTTAGGCACATTATTAACATGACGGTCCCTACACAAACTAGCACCACTCTAACCCTCCCAACAAAACTTCATCCACACCTGCACTTGTGGCAGAGACACCCTTGGCAAATCTCGCCCAATCTACATGCAGTTATGTTCTGGCCAATGCCTCTGACTCCAATGCTTGCCAAATCTACATACAACTCCACTACAACCACCCCCCCTCGACAATCCTCTAACCCGAATCCCCCCTGAAATTCAATCACTTCCTTTAACTCCTCCATGCCCGAACATGGCTGGACGCCGTCGCAATAATGACGGAATATCGACCTCGATGCAGAGGCTAACAATTTCTTTAATCGAAGAAATAATAAAAATCAAGGCAGATGCCCCTTGGGAAAACTGGAACTTTCCAAATATAATGGTAGGGGAGATCCAGCCCGATTCCTCCAGCATTTTGATGCCGCATGTTGAGTAGGTGAAGATCAATCCCATGAAACCAAGGTGGCTTGGTTTCCCATGGCCTTAACTGATGAAGCGCCTGAATGGTACCTAGACCTTCTAGTGGAAGAGCACGCCACATGGGACCTACCATAGAATTTAAATTATGCTTTCAAACGAAGAGGCTACAAGATGATCCCACTCTCCAACTAAGCAAGATCAAACAAGGTCGGCAAGAAGATATATGCACGTACCAGGTAAGATGAAAAGATTAATCGCCAAATGTGACCCACGCCCAGATGCAAAGGACCTCATTGCATGGATCATTGCAGGACTAAGAAAGAAAATTCGAAAGGATATGAAAAAGATAAGTAGTTATGAAACGTTCAGTGTTGCACATGCAACAGCCATTGAGATGACCGACTCAGACACTAGCAGTGATGATGGCAGATCTAGTGCATGAGATAAGTGCTCGAAAAAGGGCAAATCAAAGTCCACCATCGAAACATCAAATGAAGATCACCTAGAGGCCATGACCACAAAGCTGAAAGAAGACATGATGCAGGCCATGGAACAAAAACTTCACTTGTCTCAGCCGTCAACTCAAACATATCCATGACGAGAAAATGTCTGGTGTCCACACTGTATGGCCAATCATACAGCAAATGAGTGCTCGGTCCTAAGAGCCAGGATCACTGCACAAGAAAATCCACCACCAAGGTTGTGGTGCCATATCTGTGTCATCGGCGGCCATGATGAAAACAATTGCATCTTCAACATGCGCAACAACCTGCCTTGACCTCAACAATACCAAGCGGCACCCGTGCCAGTGTACAAGAAACCGGCACTTACACAAGCACCCCAAGCTCCAAGGCTAAATCATGTTCCTGTTAGGACACAAGTCCCACAACTACTCAAGAATCCAAATCCACAACCATATCCAAGATCACCAAATCCAGCTCCTAAAGCAATTCTAATACATCAATTACAAGCCGAGGAAGTAGACTCATCATTTGAGTATGAAACAGAGTACCCAGTGAAGGTACAGAGGGTCTAATACCAGTTTATGCAAATCAAGTACGTCCCAACACATATCGAGCACCAATCAAGTGCTATGGTTGTGGCAAAAATCACCGGATCGTAGAGTGCCCTCATTGTGGTAGCCCCGCTACTTTCCAACCACTCTGCAGAGATTGTGGCATAGGACATGCCTATATGTATTGTCCCATGAAAAATAAGGTCCCACAACAAATAGAGGATAAGCCTGACATCCCAATCAGCATCATTGGGGTGGACCATCAAAGTCTAGGTCCGACAAGTGTAATATCACAACCTGTAAATGTACTTACATGCCAACAGAAAGAGGCCACTAAGGACCTTAACATTCCAATCCAACCAAAGAGACTTCTTAAAAAGAAAGCATAAGTGCCTCCACCCCCGCCAAGCAATGAGCAGCCGAGTTAATCCACATCAACTCCCGAGCCTCAAATAAAAGAAGCTCCATAGCGAAATGCAGAGGTGGAGAAGACTCATTTTCAGGCACTTCAACAATGGGTACAAAAGGAACAAGCTCAATTTGAAGATGAGAAACAGGCTCAAGACTCAATCCATGACTTGGCCCCACAAAGTATTTGATATTGTACTCGTGCCTCTATTCCAACAATAGACTCCACAACATAATGTACTGCCACATCAACTTGAAGGAGCCGCACTCTCTAGCATCCTGAGTTGCCCTGTGTCAATTCCCATCGGAATCCTTCTACGAAATTGTCCCAATCTCTAGGAGAGTTTCAAAGGATGGAATGAACTCGCAAATCCCCCTCCACCTATGAACAACATTGAAGATATACCGATGCGGATGGGTGAGAGAGATGACATATGCAACATTATTGTGCCTTTGATCCACAAGGCATATAATGAAGTCCAAGCCATAGTGGATGGTGGAGCAGGTGTAAATGTCCTATCGAAGGAGCTCTACAAAGAATGGGGTCTCCCACCAATGCAAAAGGCTAATTTCAACATATGCCTTGTCGATGATTCACGGGCTAAACTCTTGGGAATAGTAAATGACATGTCTACAAAGATCACAGGAGTCCGCTTTTCCCTTCTGACAATCTGGATCTCCCCAAAAAATCCTATCAAATCTTACTAGGATGTCCTTGGTTACAGGAAGCATCAGTCCTCCATGACTGGGGAACTGATAGACTAACAATCCAGAATTGTAACACCACAGTCAGGGTGAATGTGGGGACAGGAGCTATAAAACCAATTGTGCCAAGAGCGTTGGATGACACATCTTCAATGACAATCTCAAGCAAATCAGCTCCCTTGCAACAGCATGCCATAGCGGGTGATTCACAAAGCAATGTCAATAACTGGATACAAACATTGGCAACCATCGACAACTACCATTTATTAGACCCCATCTTCTCACAGATAGATGCTAAGGCACTACAGATAGATCCTCCACTCACACATGAAGAACCAATCGATCTAGAGATGCCATTCTTTATGGTTGACCTCGAGTGGGATAATGAACCTGAAGAAGGTATCCATAGCAATGATGACTTAGATTTTCCTTGGGACGTTGAAACTGAGGCTGAGAATGCTGAAATTAAAGATTAAATCTTTCATAATGACTTAGCCATTTTGCATGCCCTAATGGCAATCGAGCTCCCAAAAGTTGAACCTCCAAAGTTGAATAACAGCAGAAGATCCCACAAGAAAGCTGGAGGAGGAAATCGTAGAAAAGCCAAGGCTCAACAATTCAATGAATTCGAATGAGTCGAAACAAGGATCGTTGAATTGTACCTTGCAAAGCCACCTCCCTCAAAATCAGAACCACTGCCTCTTGAATAGTCCCCTAAGGGACTGGAAGGAGTATGCGCAGCAAATGAACCCTTACTTGGAAACAACTTACCAGTGCAAAAGTTACCCTAGAGTTCCTGTTAGATATCAATGCTCCACGCTCGTGTAACTATGCGGGAACTAGCTAACTCTACTTATAAGCCCCCCATATGAGGAGAAGGCATTTGAGTAGCTCGGTTATCCGGTAGGTGCTGGTTTGGACACCAGATGGGGGCCATGTGTGGCCTGATGGCTGGACGGAGTTGGCACACTGCCAACTAGGCTACATGCAAGTGCGGGAAGGCATCCCATGACTGACTGCACTGAGGGTAGATGGAGCATTTCTCGGGGTAGCCCACTCTCGAGTTGCGAGGCCCATTTAGAGACCCATATTTTATGCCACGATTCTATCATGTGGTTGGTGTCCTATTTCGATATTGACCCCCAGTCGATCATTTTGGCAGACTGGGTCAGTCACTAGATTGGGTCTAACCGACTATGACTGGTGGCTATATAAGAGCAAGCCCGTGAAGCCCATTTCATCATTGGCTACAACAACCCTGATTCTTAGCATCCAGCCTTCATCCTCTACTATTTCCAGCTCACCATTGAAGCTTCTTTCACAGGAGCACATGGCTGGGAGGCAATGCCATCTATTGTATCGATTCTACAATAATCAAATTTTTGATTCTCCATACTATCTGTTTTTCTCTCTTGCGTACGAGATCGTGTTATCTGTTGAGGACAAATGTATTGTTTTCTTACATGGTATTAGAGCCTGGACTCTAGCAAGAAGATTTGGTAGTGTGTTTCTATTTGCGAGCAGATTGTGAGAGATGGCCCAGCCCGCAAGACTGCGAATCCCACCATTCGGTGAAAGCGAAAAGTTGGACAACTCTAACTATCCACTCTAGAAGTTCAAGATGAAGACCATCCTAAGTGCATACGAGCTTTGGGACACTGCTACTGGGGTGGACGTGAGGCCGATTGTGAGACCGGATCCAACCAATGCAGGACAACATATAGTACCAACTGGGATGAGATTCTTGCGTGGACAAGAAGAAATGCAGATGTGCTGTGTTCTATTGTCTGCAGTGTAAGTGATTACATCATGGTGTTAATTCAACATGTCACCACAGCGGAGGAGGCATGGACGATCTTGAAAAATCAGTACGAGACCATGAATCAGACGTGGATTCAGAATTTGGAGACACAACTTGCGAACGAGAAACTGTCTGGAGTCTGAAGCGGCAGAGAAGTTAATCACTAGGGTGAAGAATCTGTGCGATCAGATGATTGTGATTGGCATCACCATCACAGCGAGAATCTAGCACGTAGGTGCATACGGATTCTCCCACCAAAGTACGATGGTCTTGTTACGGCGCTGAATACGCAGAACAAAAATCTACCCCTCAACTTTGAGGATTTCAGCGTGATGCTTCTAGAGGAGGAGATGCATCAAAAGACGAGGACTGGAGAAGATTCGGCTTTCTACATTGGATCGAAGAAAGGTAAGGGTAAGGACTCTGGTAACCCATCTTCTTCTGATGATAAAAAGAGAAAGAAGAAGACCAAGTGCTTCTATTGCAACAAGGCAGGGCACAAGTAGAATGAGTGCCAAAAGAAGATTGCAGATGAGAAGAACGGACTAAATAAAGAGTCCAACAACAGCGCGCAGGCAGTACCAATAGAGCTGTTCGTAGCAATTGAGGAGATTTGCACGGAGGCAGTTCATGTACCTGCAGATGAACCTTGGATCATTGACAGTGGTGCATCGCGCCACATGACTAGTCAAAAGGATTGGTATACCTCTCTATAGCTAGTAGGGAATGACATCTTGGTAGCAATCGGCAATGATGCAAAATGTCCAGCAAAAGGAGAAGGTACAATTGCTCTCAAGTCAGATGGAGTTGTAAAACAGTTGTCCGATGTTCTTTATGTGCCAGATATCAAGAGAAACTTGTTGTCCATTTTTGCGATCATGGATCGGGACCTCAAAGTTCAATTCGATAAGAATGGCACACAGATTCTGGATCTTCAAGGGAAGGTCATTGGTAAAGGTACATGGTGCAACAACATCTATGAACTCTTAGCTTTCAGTGCTCGAGTTGATGTAAAGAACACTAAGGTGTGGCATGAGAGGTTTGGTCATCTAAACCTTAGTTCTTTGAAGGAGATGCATAAAAGTAGAATGATTACAGACCTACCAGAAATTTCAGATCTGCCCAATGTATGTGAAGCTTGCACGATGGTGGGCAAGCAGCATCGGTAGCCCTTTCCTAAAGAGGCCAGCAGGGCAAAGGCTCCTCTAGAGCTCGTTCACACAGACCTCTGTGAAAAGATGGAGACGAAAGATTTGGGTGGTTCCTACTACTTCATGACGCTGATCGATGACTACAGTAGAAGGATATGGATATACTTCCTGAAGACTAAAGACGAGGCTTTTAGTAAGTTCAAGGAATGGCATGTAATGGTCAGAAAGAAATGGGGAAGAAGGTGAAGAAGTTGAGATAGTTCACATTAACTAAATTCGAAGTTACTGCAAAAGTCACGGGATCAAGAAAACCCCCGCCACATACATCACAACAAAATGGAGTAGCAGAATGCAAGATGCACGTCATCTGCAAAATGGGTAGGAGTATGATGAAAGGGAGAGATTTGCCAAAGACTTTCTGGGCTGAAGCATGTAACACTGCAGTTTACATTCTGAATCATAGCTACACGAAAGCTGTGAATGGGATGACTCCACTACAGGCCTTTTCTGGTAGAAAACCTTCAACTGCACATTTCAGAGTTTTTGGATGTGACTGTTTTGTGCATGTCCCTAATGCTAATAGGACCAAATGGGAACCGAAGAGCTGGAAGTGTATTTTCTTGGGCTACAGTGAAGAGGCGAAGGGTTACCATCTCTATAACCCTATTACCAAGAAGGTAATAGTAAGTCACGATGTGGTCTTCTCAGAACAGTCGCATCAATTGGAGGAGGATGCTTCCTTCCCAGACAACCAAGACCAGGATATCCATCCAGTACCACCACCAATAGTAGACCGAACTCCCCCAACGGTGCTTGGGAGGATTCAAGATAAAGAAGATGAAGAAGAGCCTGCAGAACCACAACGGCAACGGCCATTCCCGAAGTGGGTAAAGCAGCTTTTGGATGGTAGAGAACCTCCAGCCATTAAGGAGGAACCATTTGAACACCACCAGTCCAAGAGATTAGAGGAGCAAAGAAGAGCGCACGAACACTTGGTCAACTACGCTTTGATGACAAAAGTGATCTATGCTAATGAACCCATGTGTCTTGAAGAGGCATAGGGTGATGATAGGTGGATGGAGGCTATGCAGTCGGAGTATGGCTCCATAATGAAGAACAACACTTGGGACCTTGTGGATCGACCACCAAAACGCAAGGTAATCGGCACCAAGTGGGTGTACAAGACCAAGTACAAGTCCGATGGCACGTCCAAGTAAGTACAAGGCTTGGCTCATGGCAAAAGGATTCGTATAGGTACATGGTTTTGATTATCAGGATACTTTTGCTCCCACAACTCGACTAACCACAATTTGCAGTGTTTTGGCTTTAGCTGCCCAAGGAAGTTGGCCCATGTTTCAGATGGATGTAAAATCCGCCTTTCTGAATGGAGATCTCAAGGAGGAGGTATACGTGGAACAACCACTAGGTTTTGTGATCCCCAGTTCATCCCCGATTCAGAAGGTAAAGTATGTAAACTGAAGAAGGCACTTTACGGGCTGAAACAGGCCCCATGAGCGTGGTACCAGTGAATTGATGCCTACTTTCTACAAAATAGGTTCAGGAGGAGCCCATCTGATGCAAATTTGTATATCTCTAGAGAAGGAGGCAAGAGTATGATCATGGTCCTTTATGTGGACGACCTTGTCATAACAAGAAACCATGAAGAGAAGATCTCACAGACAAAGCATTTGCTAGGCTGCCCTAGGAAATGCTCCATCTACCCTCAGTGCGGTCAGTCATGGGATGCCTTCTTGCACTTGCATGTAGCCTAGTTGGCAGTGTGCCAACTCCGTCTAGCCATCAGGCCACACATGGCCCCCATATGGTGTCCAAACCAGGACCTACCAAATAACCGAGCTACTCAAATGCCTTCTCCTCATATGGGGGGCTTACAAGTAGAGTTAGCTGGTTCCCGCATAGTTACACGAGAGTGGAGCATTGATATCTAACACCCCCCCTCAATGTCCCCCCGCAAGTGAACTTACTTTTTTGGGCCAATCCCAATTCGATGAAGATGCCTCTCCAGCAAGTCTCTTCCAAGAGCCTTCATGAAGATGTCCACAGCATTCTCTGTAGTCAGACAGTACACCAAGTTGACCTCTCCATCCATGATGAGCTCGTGTACAAAGTGATATTGAATCTCAACGTGTTTTGTGCGAGTGTGGAATATGGGTTTCTTTGCAATCGCCATGCAACTCTGATTGTCACATGATAACTATGTAGGCTTGTTCTGCATTGCACCCATGTCCCCTAAAATCCTCCTCAACCAACTGCCTCGCAAGAAGCAAAGCATGCTGATTTGTACTCAGCCTCGGTAGAAGAAAGAGCAACTATAGAGGTTGCTTCTTGCTGGCCCATGACACAGCTCCAGATCCAAGTGAGAAACAGTAACCTATCACTGACCTCCTGTTGTCCACGTCTCCTACCCAATCCGAGTCACAGAATCCGGTCAAGATGTTGCCCTTGGTATAGGTGATGCCATAATCAAGTGTGCCTTTGATGTATTTCAGCACCCGCATCCCTGCTCTCCAATGGTTCTCCCGGGGCTTATTGGAAAACTTGCTTAGTATACCAGTCGCAAAGCTGATGTCCGACCGTATGTTGCACAAGTAGATCATGCTGCCCACAAGCCTTCTGTACTTTGCTTCGTCCACTAGTGGTGATGAATCCTCGTTTGAGAGCTTCACCCCAACCTCCACAGGGGTGCCAACTATCTTGTACTCAGCCATGCCAAATGCCTTCAGTATCTCACCAGCATACTTTAGCTGTGAAATAAAGACCTGTTTTGGCTCTTGCCAAACTTCAATCCCCAAACAAAAATGCATCAGCTGTCATTTCAAACTCTATTGCGGGGCCCGTTTGGAGCCCCAAATTTTATGCCACAGTTCTATCGTGTGGTCAATGGCCTATTTCCGACCCCCAGTCGACCGTTTTGGGCAAACTGGGTCGGTCACCAAATTGGGTCTAATCAACTAAGACTGGTGGCTATATAAGAGCAAGCTCATGAAGCCCATTTCATCACTAGATATAGCAACCTTGATTCCGTAGAATCTAGGCTCCATCCTCTATTGTTTCTAGCTCGCCACCGAAGCTTCTTTCACAGGAGCGCACGGTTGGGAGGCAGCGCCATCTATTGTATCCGTTCTAGAGTAATTCAATTTTTTATTCTCCATATTATCTATTTTTCTCTCTTGCATACGAGATCCTGTTATCTGTTGAGCACAAACGTATTGTTTTCTTATAGTTCCCAATGTAAGAAGTTTTAGAAATATAAGCCACATGTGCAGATGAAGCTCGATCAAGGGACTTTAGAAAAAGAAAGTCAAAAAGAGCCTAACAAATTGGTAAATGAAACTATGCCACCCAATACACATGGCACATGTCAGGCTAGTTCAACACCATCAGAGGCCGATCTTCGAGAAGTGCCGGAATACTTTAAGAATTACACAAGTGGCAGTGTGCCAATAGCAATGCAAGGACCACTAAGAGAATCTAAAGTTCAAGAAATTGATAGCATTGGAGGAACTCCAATCTATGAGGGACCGACAAAAACATGCACAATAAACCTAGCCCTTGAAGGGGAGTAAGAAAAACCGGTTTTCATTGGGAAACAGCTTTGACAAGAAGATGAAACCAAATTCAAAGCACTCCTAATGGAATACCATGATTGCCTAGCATGCTCATACAAAGAGATGAAGGGAATTTCACGAGAAGTGGCAGTACACACGATACCTATAAGGGAAGGTGCTCACTCTAAGGTATGTGGACCTTATCGCACAAATCCTAACTATGGCACCATGGTTTATGACGAGCTAGAAAAACTCCTAGATGCCGGATTCATCTACGAGATAGAGCACATTGATTGGGTTTCAGCCATTGTCATTGTGCCTAAATGCAAAAAGACACTCAGAATATGCATAAACTTAAAAAATGTGAATGCCGCCATAATTAGGGATCACTATCCCCTACTCTTAATAGAAACAGTGTTGGAAAAGGTGGCAAGTTTAGAAATATATAGCTTCTTGGATGGCTTTAGTGGCTATAACCAAGTGCAAATTGCTCCTAAAGACCAATCAAAAATAGCATTTGCTACAGAATGGGGTATTTTTGCATATAGAGTCATGCCATTCGGCCTTTGTAATGCCCCGGCCACATTCCAGCGAGTCATGTTCACAACTTTCAAGTCATTTCTGAATAAGTTTTTACAAGTGTTCTTGGATGATTTGTGCATCCATTCAAACAAACAAGACCACTTCAAATGTCTTGAACCGGTACTAATCAAATGTAGGGAGTATGACATCTCCCTAAATACAACAAAATGCCAGTTCATGGTCACCCACGGAGTTGTTTTGGGACACATCGTCTCTCAACATGGGATTGCAACTGACATGCACAAAATCAAAATCATCATGAAATTACCACCTCCTACAAATTCCAAAGGTGTACAGGTCTTTATGGGACATGCCAATTATTATAGAAGATTTATATTGCACTATGCCATGATAGCTAGACGGGGGTTTCCATTTTCCAAGCAAAAACCTTCGAGCGACGAGCGGACAAAAGGTGGGAGGGGTCAAAATATATAGGCTCAAGTCATTTTGGGGAGCAAAAAATTCCAAATTATTTCAAGGAATATGTAAGTAAATATGAAACATTGATAAATAGATATAGATATAAATATACCTTTATATAATATACATATATAATGTCCAAGTGGTGACTTATTTTATAACTTTCAAAAATCCTTTCTTTTCCTTTCACCATTGCTTGGATCATGAAATTTTAAGCAAATATCCTCTTTACGGTTCCTTGGGATGACCTAAGAAAAATAAATAGTACCTTTTAAATAGACCCTCTAAGTGTATTTTACTAGAGGAATATGGTTTGAAGAGCTTCTATTCTGCCGGCGAAATACCCTTGGAGAGGCTACGCAGAAGGGGTCATAACTTTTGCTCCTTAGCTCAGATTGAGGAGCTGTAAAAAGGAAAAATGTTCAAAATTTAATGATCTATGCAATGGTAGGATTAAAATTATACTTATAGTTATAAAAGAGAAAAATTAAAAATTTCAAGATGTATATGAGAGTTAAAACTTCTCCCTAATTCATATTATGGTAGGAAGGAGTTCAATAGAGACCACATTTCCTTAAAAGTACTTAGGTTTAGAGAATCAGGAATATTATAAAGATCCCTACCTTGCCTTCCCATATTTGATAATGTATTAGAGATTAATTTATGATCGATTATAATGGCTTCAAGTATGAGGTTTCTAATATCTTTTTCCTACTCATCCAAGGTTCAATATGGTATACATTGTTATATGAGAGCTTCAAATATGGGATTGCTAAAGATTAGGAAAAGTCTTTTAAATTGATTGAATTACCATAATACTCAAAAGACAATATGGTAGGAAGGCATTTATAGGAGTTTCTAAAGTGTTCACTATTTGTTCATATATAGATGATGTTCTCTAAAATGAGGGTTATAATGAAAAATAAGTAAGTATATGGTTCCATAAATGAGAAATTAAGAAAGAATTTATATTCCTTTGAGAAATATACAAGCATGGTTGGTGTCAAAAACTATCGCTCGGACTTTTTGCTCGTAAGTTTTTGCTCGGAAACTATGCACATCCTAGCTAGACCACTTTACAAATTATTAGTGGAATTCTTATGGACCGAAGAGTGCGATCAAGCCTTTGAGCTTTTAAAGTGGCGCCTAATCACAACACCCATCCTTATATGTCCCAATTGGGATATTGGTTTTCATGTTCATACTAATGGATCCAAGTATGCAATTGGGAGTGTGCTTTGTCAATCTAGTGAACATAAGAAAGACTACCCATTCTACTTCGCTAATCGACAACTCAATGATGCAGAGATCAATTATACCACCATAGAAAGAGAAGCCCTAGGAATGGTGTATAGTGTAAAGAAATTTCGGCACTATCTACTAGCAAATGATTTTGTCTTCTACACCAACTATCAAGCATTGCTTTATCTTGTGAACCGTCTATGTATAACAGGAAGAATAACTAGATGGCTCCTCTTGCTTCAAGAATTCAACTTCAAAATAGTGGTCCGCAAAGGTGCCCAACACTACATTGCCGATCACATGTCTTGTGTCAATTCAAGAGAAGAAGCCATTGGAGTAGAAGACGACTTACTAGATGCCACACTATTTCATATAGATGTTGTTCTAGAGTGGTGTGGAGAGATCATTGGGTACTTGATGGTAGGAAGACCACCCCCTGACATGAAAGCAGTAGATGCCAGAAAATTGACTCTAAATGCTGCACCCTATCAACTCATTGCAGGACAACTGTACAAGATGGGAAAGGACCATATATTAAGAAGATGTGTAATGCCTCATGAGATCATGCCAATCTTGAGTGAAGTCCATGAAGGCATTGCAAGAGGACACTTCCAAGGGGAAGCCACAGTAAGAAAAGTTCTCCTTGCAGGCTACTCATGGCCAACATTGTGGGCAGATGCTTATGAATATGTAAAAGGTTTTGATGTTTGCCAATGGACTACTAAACCACAATACAAAGACTTCAATCCCCTAACAACAGTTGTTGCACAAAAACCATTTGAAAAATGGGGGATTGACTATGTGGGTCCCATACATCCAACATCAAAAGGAACACAGGCCACTACATCATTGTGGCCACTGATTACTTTACAAAATGGGCTGAAGCTAAAGTAGTCAGAAAGGCAGATGCTAGAAGCACAGCAAGGTTCTTACACAAAAATGTGATCACCCGATTCGGATGCCCCATTCAAATTGTGTCGGATAGAGGCACACATTTTGTCAATGAGGTAATCTAAGAACTCTTGTCTGGCTTCATGGTAATCCATAGAAAAAGCACACCCTACTACCCCCAAGGGAATGGATAGGCTGAATCCACCAACAAAATAATATGCATTATCCTCACCAAGGTAGTAGAACCACATCGTTTTGATTGGGCATAGAAATTGAATGCAGGCTTATGGGCATACAGAACCACACTCAAGGTCAGTAGAGGGCACACACCTTTTGAATTGGTGTACGGCCTTGAAGCTATGGTCCCACTAGAATTTGTAGTACCAAGTCTATGGATAGTAGTACAGGAACGCATGGGAGACCATGAATCCTTGAAAGAGAGGCTCTATCAATTAGAGAAGCATACAGAGACAAGACTAGTCGCCTACCTTGCCATGAAAATAGAAAAATGCAGAAGAAAGGCATGGTTTGACAGAAATCTTAAAGCTAAAGACATCAAGGAAGGCGACTTAGTCCTATTATACAATGCCAAAGTACAAAAGGGGAAACTGAAGTATCTAGGTCAAGGACCCGACCGAGTATGAAAGATGAATCCCATCGGAGATGTGCTTCTAAAAACATTGGATGGAGTCCAATTCAACACAACAATAAATGGGAGCTGACTAAAGTGCTACTACATCAACACGCAAGCCATCCCTGACAAAAATGAAGATTTGGGAAACCAAGCCTTCCTTAGTTAGGATTAGGTTGTATCATGAGCACTAACTAGCATATGCACGTTTTTGCACATATAGTTTGCACTAGATTGTTACATGCACACTCACTGGCATATGCATGTTTTTGCACATTTAGGAAGACCTACTCAATTTCGTATTAGGGATGATTGAGTCTTAGTTTCCCTATGAAAACCCACAAATAAGCATATAGTTAGACACATCCAGTGCACTCAGACGAATTTGCATAGGCATATAATAGATTGCATCAATAATAGTATCACACGCTTTCATTCCATACTCTCAAAGCATGCAATAAATTCACACCAAGGACAAGAAGCTATGCCAAAACTCAAGATAAATTAGCAAAAATCTCTGCAACCTCAACAACGAGACCCCCAGCAAACATCACAGTCATCTCCTATATGCAAAAATATCAGACTTGCATACAAACTTATCTACAAGCTCAATGATACGAGTGCAATCGCATCCAACATGTATGGAAGATAGCAAGAAATGTCAGCCTCAATAATGAGACCCCCGCCAAACCTCTTCGCAAGAAGATTCGATGGCAGAGTCCACAACCTCAACAACGAGATCCTTTCTAAAATTCACAGCCATCTACCCCTCCTTAAGAGGAGATAAGCTTCCTGACTACAGACCACAAATTCTATGGTGCAAAAGCATTACAGCAGGAATGACTCGCATGCCACAAGCTCAACAGCCACTGGGTTACACACATGGCATCCCAACTCTAAAATCAAAGTAAGCCATAAACCCAGGATGGGTAATCAAATGGATTCGGGAGTATGTTGTCTCTATGCCAACATGGATTAGGTAGAATAGAATCTGTGTGTAGAGTAGCGGCAAAGCTCTACTTGTACTTGCATAAGGCTAGAAATAATCCCTCTTAGAAACCCAACTTGCATGTTCTACATGCAAGTTCTACATAAGATTCTTACATGCAACTTCTACATGTGAGTTCTACATGCAACTCCTACATGTGAGTTCTACATGCAACTCCTACATGTGAGTTCTACATGCAACTCCTACATGCAAGTTCTACATGCAACTCCTACATGCAAGTTCTACATGCGAGTTCTATATGTAACTCCTACATGCAACTCCTACATGCGAGTTCTACATGCAACTCCTACATGTGAATTCTACATGCAACTCCTACATGCAACTTCTACATGTGAGTTCTACATGCAACTTCTACATGCAACTCCTACATGCGAGTTTTACATGTAACTCCTACATGCGAGTTCTACATGCAACTTCTACATACAAGTTCTACATGTAGAGAGAGAATGTCTTACAATTCCTACATGCAGAGAGAGAAGCTCTCCAACTTGTATAAATACCCCATAATGGAATGAAGCCCACACTCTTTGAGGGATTGTGTTGAGTTCTACTTTGGTATTCTAAGAAATTGTCTCAAGTGTCCATGCTTCCTTGCACTCCATGCCCAAAAGCATGTCCTAACCTTGCAACTCCTCCTCCCCTCTCCTCCAACCTTGCAACCCATCCTCTCCCTCTCCTCCTCCCTCCTCCTCCTCCCTCCTCCTCCTCCTCTTCCTCCTCTTCCTTTGTCCTCCCTTCTCCTCCTCCTCCTCCTCCTCCTCCCCTCTCTTCTTCCCCCCATGCTCTTACACCTTCTTCCTCTCCCACTCCTATGCTTCCCCTAAACCCTTAGTTCCTCAATCCTTAATCTCCATGATTGACATGGGAGACGAGTTCTCCACCATGTACTCTACTTTAAACCTTGGAACCTCTTCTAAACTCTAGAACCTCCTAAACCTTGGAACTCCTTCTAACCTTGGAACCTCCATCTAAACCTTGGAACTCCTTATAATCCTGGAATATCTTCTAAACCTTGGAACCTCCTTCTAAACCTTGGACCTCCTTCTAAACCTTGGAACTTCTTCTAACCCTGGAACCTCTTCTAAACCTTGCAGTCTCCTCCTAACACTTAAACTCCTAAACTCTGCAAACCCCAATGAAGATGAAATTCTTCATTACCTCAACCATGATGATACACGTTCCTTTTACACATGCATGCACTATGTTTGCTTACCACACTTAAGCCTACGTCTCTCACCGGAACACGACTGGAAGTCCTAAGCTACACGTATACTACAAACGACAACCCTAATATATCTATAGGTGACAAAATCCTCAAAACCCTACTACTAATAATACCCTGCTCTTCCCGCGAAATTCATGGGAAAGAGCCAACAGCTAGACAATGCAGTGGCAATAAGTAGTAGGAGGATTTGGAGCATGTGAGGGAGGGGACTTAGTGGAGGGGTTTTAAATAGGGAGGGATGAGGGTAGTCGAGAGGGTCAAATAGGAGAGGGATGGGAATATAGAGAGCCAGGGAGTACAGGGAGGATAAAAGGCCATGAATATAGAATGGCGAGCTGGCCATAAATGCAGGGAGGGGTTTTTTTTTTAAAAAGGATAATTAGTTAATAATTTTCTTTAAGTTATTTCAATAATAGGGATTTATTAAGATTAATGAAAAAGTAAAAAGTATTTAACAAAATTTTAGTAGAGCCAATAAAGATAATGAAAATAGGACAGTAGAAGATAAGAGAAAATATACAGCGAAAAAAGTTTTTGAAGGTGCGGGAGAGAGATAACATAGGGAGAGAAAAAGAAATAATTGAGAAGTTTAGGAAAAATTAAAGGGGGAAAAGAACATTTGGGTTATTAAAAAAAGCCACCAAAAAAGAAGAAGATTAAAGGATATAAAATTTAAGGAAGTAATTAAAGAAAAGTAAGAAGAAAACACAAACAATAAAGAAAAATGTTTGGGAAAAAAAGGAAAATAAGTGCAAATTAGGGAAATTAGGAATAGCTTAAGGAAAATAAGACAGCGTTTAAAATTTAAAAATAAAAATAAAAATAAAAAATTAAAGAGAAATTAAGGGATATTTAAAAATAAAGAAAAGAGAGAGAGAGAGAGAGAGAGAGAGAGAGAGAGAGTATCAATAAATGAAACATACAATTGCTTCAATCATTTGAATAATTGTTAAAAGTTGCATATGAGAAATGGATTGAAAAATTTAAGAAAACTAAATTGAAGTAACGTTTGACAATATTTCAATCCAAACATTTGGTAAGGACCCTAGTAAGAGAATTAGCAATAGAATTTTTCTTTAAATTGAGTTTGCAAACTTAAGCAAAGAAGTAGTACAAAATTGTTGAATCTGTGAGGTAGTCCAGGCTCCTAGATCAAGGTCCACTTACCTGCACTATCCAAATAAACCATATGTTAGAACATTATAGCTTGATTTAGGAAGACAATTAATGCTTGTGTTCCTTGGCTTGTTATTGCTTTACCTAGGAATGAGCACAACCTTCTAGATTCTAGAGTATAAAAATACATGAGAATTATAAAGCTGTAAGACATTCATACAAGAGTATGTACATCCAGTTCTTTTGAGAACGCAATCAAACATGTACATGCATACTTTATTTAAATTTGGAGGATAATCCACACCCATCAATTTTTTGAAAAAATCTTTGAAGGGGGGTAATCCACTCCCTTGAATGAAAGGTTTAAAAAAGAAGAAAAGAATTCAAAAATTAATAGAAAAAAAATTAAAGAAAAAAATAAGAGAGCTAAAGCCTAAGAAATGCAACTTACAAGAACATTAACAAAAAAATGTTTTAAGGCAATTTAAGAGAGGGAAAAGTAAAGTAGGAAAAAAACAAAGTAAAAGGAAAGTGACAATGTAGAGAGCTTGAATGTTAGGGATTAAATTCATACACAATTACAGATGTAATAGCTAAAAAGTCAAGGAAATCTTTACGATAAATAAATATAGCAGGGAAAAAAATAAGTACAAAAAGGAAATTAAAGAATATGAAGAAGAAAAATATGACGCAATTAACTAGATTAGGCATTAAATAATTTAAAATAAAGGACAACATTAAACATTTAAGTAGCTAGCTTAAAGAAAAAATAAAAAGAAGTAGAGAACTTGAACGTTAGGAATTAAATATTTACACAATTATAGCTATATGTATATACATAACTTAAAAATCAAGAAGGATGCAAACTTAAGAAAATAAAAGACAATAGTGAGAAAGGAAATATATAAAGAAAGGATTAAAGACAATTAAAAAAGAAAAATAAGAAAGAACTTACCTCGAACTTACATAACTATCTTTAAATAATGAAAATTTAAAAAAGAAGACAATATTAAAGAAACTAAATAACTAGCAAGATTGTTCATTTAAAGAAAATATAAAAGGGGTAGTAGTAACATGAAGACCAGTCCACAAATGAAAACCCCAGATAAAAGTGATAGTTTCTAAGGCTTGTAAACCTAAGGGGGGTGTAGCTCCAAGAGACTTGACCAAGCAATGGCTTGAGGCAATGGAAAACCGTGACCAAAGTTGTAGTGCGACACAGCTTTAAGGAAGGTGCCCACAAGAAGAAAAAGCACCAAAACGAATTTTAAGAGAAAGAGTTTGACACAAGGCATCAAAAAGGTAGGTGAGCAAAGGCATGCCTTTGAAGAAAGAGGTGGCTACATAAAGTGCTACTCAATGGTCGACATGTAATGAGTGGAAGCAAATTATTGCAGAGCAAATCAATAAACAAAGCAAACAAAGGTTTTAAACATAAGCAAAGAGAAAGTGTGGAGGCCCACAGAGCCCAGCATAAGCTCACAAGCACATAAGGTTGCCAATAAAATCAAGAAAATGGCAAAGAGAAGGAAACTCCATGCCACCAAGTGCTCTTGAACGTAAGCAAAAGAGATGGAAAGTGGTCATGCTGGCTAGTTAGTTGAAAGAGAAACATCAAGGAGACACAAAGAGAGCAAGTGTAAAGCTTTCGCTGCAAAACTTGACTCGAGAGAGAACTAGGAAGTCCTGGTTTGTGAGTAGAGGCAAGGCATCTACAACTTTTAAAAGTTTTTTTCCAAGTGAATTTCATGGATCCATACATGCAAGTTCTACATACGACTCCTACATGCAAGTTCTACACTCAACTTCTATATGCAAGTTCTACATGTAGAGAGAGAATGTGTTACAACTTCTATATGTGAGTTCTACATGTAGAGAGAGAATATGTTATAATTCCTACATGCAAAGAGAGAAACTCTCCAACTTGTATAAATACCCCATAATGGAATGAAGCCCACACTCTTTAGGGCATTGTGTTGAGTTCTACTTTGGTATTCCAAGAAATTGTCTCAAGTGTCCATGCTTCCTTGCACTCCATGTCCAAAAGCATGTCCTAACCTTGCAACTCCTCCTCCCCTCTCCTCCAACCTTGCAACCCATCCTCTCCCTCTCCTCCTCCCTCCTCCTCCTCCTTTCTCCTCCTCCCTCTTCCTCCTCCTCCTCCTTCCTCCTCCTCCTCCTCTCTCCTCCTCCCTCCTCCTCCTCCTCCTCCTCCTCCTCCTTCCTCCTCTCTCTTCTTTCCCCCATGCTCTTAAACCTTCTTCCTCTCCCACTCCTATGCTCCCCCTAAACCCTTTGTTCCTCAACCCTTAAACTCCATGATCTATGAGGGAGACGAGTTCTCCACCATGTACTCTACCCTGAACCTTGGATCCTCCTTCTAACCCTGGAACTCCTTCTAAACCTTGGAACCTCCTTCTAACCCTGGAACCTCTCTCTAAACCTTGGAACTCCTTCTAACCCTGGAACCTCCTTCTAAACCTTGGAACTCCTTCTAACCCTAGAACCTCCTTCTAACCCTATAACCTCCTCCTAACCCCTTAAACTCCTCCTAAACCTTGCAACCCCCAATGAAGGCAAAAGCCTTCATTCCCTCAATCATGATGATACATGCTCCTTTTACACATGCATGCACTTTGTTTGCTTACCACACTTAAGCCTATGTCTCTCATCGGAACATGACTCGAGGTCCTAAGCTACACATATACTACAACCGACAACCTCGATATATCTATAGGTGACAAAAAGCCTTGAACCCTGCATACTAAGAAGACCCTGCTCTTCCTACAAAAGCCATAGGAAAGAGCCAACATTTGGCACCACTATCGGGGAGACTAGTGTCTCAAGTAATGCGTAAACATACGCAGGTATGTGTAAAAACATAAACTACTTCGAACTTTCATGAACATAACACTCAAGGGCAAGGTGACTAAATTTGTTTTCCATTTGTAGCCAGACATATCTACCCCAAGCATCAACCTTGAGCTACTACCTTAAGAAATTTTCTTGATTTCTTAAATAGAAGCCACTTGATAAACAATTAGGCTAGGTAGAGGACACGAATTTGTAGAGCTTGCAATTTCAACCATTTCACCTTTTTGCAGAAGAGCAAACCGAGCTATCCATAACAAGTTATGGCTCGGGAAGAGTTTAGGGTTTAACCCTAAACCTAAACTCGTTTCCTATAAAAACCCACTCCACCCCCTCATTCTTCATCTTTCACATTTTGCCTCCATCCTCTTCTTCATTCCGAGCCCTAAGCAAGACACTCCTCCCTCTCCATTGACCACCACCTTACTCCCATCCTCACATTGTAAGTGACTTTGAACCCATCTTGCAGCAATAACCTAGCCATCCACCCACCGTCCATTGTTCCTCAACAATCCCATTACATCGAGAAAGACTTGGAGCTCCGCCCCTCCATCTCCATGTTGGGATAAGTATGATCAAGGGCTTTCTCTATGATGCATATGTGCATCTAGGGGAGTCACATGTGTGTTTGTGTGTGTTGTAAAGGCACATCAAGCGCTATGATGTGTCTAGTGTGTGACCTAAGTGATGATGTAAGCCAAAGGCCCCCACATGGGAGGTTCCTTTGATTTAGGCCAGTCCCACTGATGTAGGGGTGGATTGCCACTTATGTAGGGAAGGCATTACCTTCTCCCCCTTTCTATAGGAGAGAGTCCTCTCTCTCACAATCTAAAATAGAGAACTACATTTTGGTTTCATTGTGCTCTCACTCCTCTTCCAAGATGCATCTATTCTATCCTACGGGATTCTACACTTGGTATCAGAGCTTTAGGTTCTAGATCTAGCCTAGCCTAGCATTAGATGCTCTCTCTAGCATAAACTACTAGTTTTTTCCAAGTTTCTTCATCTTCTCCATTTTCCTCTTTCTTCCCCAAATTTGTGAGAGCTCAGTTCTCCCATTATACACGACCATTGCTCAAACCCTTTGAGCTGTAGACTCCTCGTGTATGGGCGACCTTCCAACTGCAAGCAATTAGAAAGATTTCTCTTGTACGTGCAATGCCAACACGAAGATTGCTCGCAGATCTATCACGCAATGCCGCCTCTGTGCTTACCCATTTGCAAATTCCTCTGAGCTCGAGTTGGGGACGACACTATAGGCAAGTTGCTAATGAAATTTGAGCCCGTTTGGTCAAGAATTGGAGGAGCAACAAGCAAAAGAACAGTCGTTTTTGTCAAGCTTGGCTATGGCGACTGGCACAACATTGCATGCTTCCTTGGTGGAGGACCTTCTTTAGTATAAGGCCTTTATTTGTGCATAAAAATCCCCTTGAATAGAGCTATGAGCTATGAGAATTGCACCCTCCAATCTACTGTGGTCTCTGTTAATAGAATTCTGCATATTTTGGTCAAAGGGTGTTGAGCAATCACTTTAAGTTTGGGGCTTTCATTATTTACTGTAGACTTTCATTGCTTTGATTGTACTTGAGTAGTAGAACTCAGTCATGGAGCTCATAAGTGTCCTTATTCTTTGCATTTAGAATGATGACTATGTGATTCTCTCTTTATGAGTACTTGAATTGTAAAGATGACTAAGCCCAAGCAAATAGAGAAGTTTGATGGAACTTGTTTCCATACTTGGCAAACAAAAGCTAAGTCTTTGCTTATGAAAAAGGAGATATGGAATGTTGTGAATGGAAAGGAAAAGAAGTCTACAAAAGAAGAAGCTAATTGGTCGATCAAAGACAAGAAGGCTCTTGCTATCATTGCTTTGGGATTAAGTGACTCTTACATTCACCACATTGATGGCTTTGAAACGGGAAATGCTTCAAATGTATCTTGCTTATTAAGTTCCTTTCCCTACAATTGGAAAAGGGAATGTGTTATTCCATGAAGAAGAAAAACAACAAAGACAATCAAGCATTTCTTGTGAAGAAGGACTACTTCAACAACAAAGCAAATTTGGCTGAAGAAAGAACTCCATCAGCAAATGAAGAATCAAACTTTGAACATAAAGACTATGCTTTTTGAGCACTTTGTCTTTTGAATTTTTGTTTATCATCACTTGGTCAAATTTTGAGGTTCTCTGCCTGGAGTAGTACTCCAAAAAGAATATCATATGTTATGTCTTTTGTAAATCACCTCTGGTCACCATATGATGTATACCATGTGATATGTGTTTTGTCTATCCCATTTCTGTGAACCTCACACCCTTGGGAACCCTTGTTAGCATGAGATCCTAGCCATGGATTTATCCTTGACCACCATGAGATGGCATGAGAAACTATGAGACTAGATGTATCCTTGACATTGCAAGAGGCAAACCCTTGAGGGAGGGTATGTTGGGATAAGTATGATCAAGGGCTTGCTCTATGATGCATATGTGCATCTAGGGGAGTCACATGTGTGTTTGTGTGTGTTGTAAAGGCACATCAAGTGCTATGATGTGTCTAGTGTGTGACCTAAGTGATGATGTAAGCCAAAGGCCCCCACATGGGAGGTTCCTTTGATTTAGGCCAGTCCCATTGATGTAGGGGTTGATTCCCATTGATGTAGGGGCTGATTGCCACTTATGTAGGGAAGGTATTACCTTCTGCCCCTTTCTATAAGAGAGAGTCCTCTCTCTCACAATCTAAAATAGAGAACTACATTTTGGTTTCATTGTGCTCTCACTCCTCTTCCAAGATGCATCTATTGTTGAGAGTTGTGGTGCCATGAGCACATGTAGAGCAAAGGTATGAGTAAAGGGAAAGCTGCCACATGGCATGGAGAAGATATCCCACATGTGAGCAAGCAAATGGATGTAAGTACCCTCACCTATAAAAGGGAGGTTCATTTGAAGTAAATAAATCAAGCACTTTGCACTATCTCAAGATTATTTTTATGAGTCCAAGTTAATCTATCTTGGAACCTAATTGACTTGAGATACATGTCATGAGCACTCTCTTCATCATGTTTCCACACAGGTTTCATCCACCTTAGAGCGCTCCATAGATCCTGAGGTACACATGTTTTGTCATGGTATCAGAGCATAGGTTTAGCTAAGTCTAGGTTGTATGCATGCCTTAGGATCTCAAGAGTTCTCCTAGATTAGTTTTAGTTTAGGTTGAGAGAATGTGAGTGTTCTTGATCAAGTGAGTTCATTCTCTCATTCCCATGATGAGAAAATTCCATTCATATTTCTTTAGTTGACTGCTCATGGAGAGTTCCTCTTTGTTCATTTGTGAGAGATAAGGAGCTTCAGAAGCTTAATGAGATAGGGAGACTCATAGACCTTTTCTTTCCACAGAAAGAGAGTAATAGTGTGCTTTATTCGAAGCTTCATCGACAAGCAAAAGCACCACACAAAGCTCTCTATCGACTTGCAGCGCTTCTGCCTTCATGAACCACAGACGGCTCTTTGAGGGAAGTAGCAAGCTAAGGGTGTCCACTTTTTGTTCACTCCCCAATCCTTAGGAGGTGGAAAAACAAGCTTTTTAGCACACAAAAATACAAATCTCACCTACTTCCCTATGGATCTAGTCTTTTAAGGCTTCTGAGACAACATCACACTTGCTATTGTGCACACAATCGTATAGTCTGATCGAAAATTCGATGCACACACAAAAAATTTCTTTGTGTCACACGGCATGGTTCCAGGGTGGTCACACGTTTGTCACGAACAGAGAGTGTCATATTAAATTCTAAATTTCTCACTCATTTTAGATTAAATGTTATTGAAACTTTGTAAGTGGTCTCTTTGCATTATGTGGAGCTTAACTTGATTTATTGGTAATTTTTTGAATGATTTATCTAATTATAAATAATTATTTATAATAAATAAAGTCATAAAATACATGCATTTTAGTAGCACACCACATTTTTTTAGTATTTTGAATAATTAAGCAAATCCAATTCGGTGGAAGGTTAGTAGGCACATAAGGGTGTGTGGTTGAATCATCAAATCCCAAATCCAACGGTTAGATTTAGGAAGATTGAAGTTTAATTTTTACTTTTACTCCTTAGAGGATCAACAAAGAATATTAAAAATAAATCTAGTAATTCTCAAACATGACCAAACATTTCAAAAATGTCAATATTTTTAGTCCGAGGAAAAAATTTTGCTTTAAATTTGAGTAAGGGAAACGTAGGATATGGCCTCCAACAGTGAAATCTCCCTTTTGTGGGGGAAAAAGGGCCACCCAAGCCTAATACCAAGACAAGGTAGGCTTGGTATTAGGCTCGGTGAGGTAGGCTAGGAGCATCACAGACCCTAGTGGCAAGCCTTTGGAGTCTGCATGCTACCCACGTGGAAGGCTGAGTCATCAAAACCATGCCACGTTGTTAGACCACGTGGTGCCATCTCATCAAGGAGATGTGACATCACTCCTTGCCATGTCACCTTACATTGCCACACGTGCTGCCACATGTGCCACCTCATCATTCCACATCATGAGCCATGTGATCACACAATGCCACCTTGGCATACCTCCTCAACCTTGCCACGTCACCAATCCCTCCAGCTCAATTTGCCATGTCAATCTACCACCTCATGAATGCCAACTCATCATGCCACATCACCTTTCAATGTCATGGAAGATACTATATTACCACATCATGACCATGCACCACATCAGCCAGATGTATACACATGACGATGTGCGAGGCATACAATACCTCGATCGAGGTATATGACCTGCATGAGGCATACAATACCTCGATCAAGGTATATGACCGAGGACACGTAGGGATACCTCGATCGAGGTTTATACATGCGTAATGCATTGAATACCTCGATCGAGGTATATGGTCTGATCGAGGTATATGATCTGGGCTCTGGGCATAGCAGACCTCGATCGAGGTATTTGAAGGTACAAAACTTAGCCAATTAGTATCAATCTTAGCACCAAAACTTAGCCAATTAGTTTCAATCTTAGCACCTCTCCACCAATAATAATGAAGAGCAATCTAAGAGCAATCTAGTGGATGAGTTGAGGCTCTCTATAAGACACCACGTTTTGGTTCATTTCACCCATTCTTAGCCATTCTTGCCTCCTCATCACTTTGTCACACCTTCCATCCTACTTTCATTGAGAATGGGTTCTCAAAGCCATAGAGCTAGTAGACGTGAAAGATGTAGGAACCGCCCCCCAAATCTCATTGACGAGGAGCGCAAGCGGAAGGCTCGTGAGCGCAAGAGAGCCTCTAGAGCTCGAGCTCGCGCTGCCACCACTGATCCACCTTTATCTCTACCTCTACATCCCACCTCCACCCCCCCCTCCACCTCCATTGTCCCCCCATCCTCATCCGCTCCCCTACTTCTAGCCTCCGCCCTTCCCCTAGCCACCTACATTTTGGCCTCCACCTCTACCTCTTCCCCCTCCACCCTCCCCCCTCCCCCTCCCCCTCCCCCTCCCCCTCCCCCCGCTCCGCTTGGTGCCTCCCTTCCCCTGTCCACCCTACCATCTCCCATTGATCCCCTTGCCCCACCTTGCAGCAGCAGTGTTGCTTCACGACGTGACTTGCCAAAGTCCACTATCCGTCGTTGTACTAGCAAGATTATGCAGTCTTTTTTTTCTGACCTCACGCCAGCTTCACAGTCTTCTCTTCTCACATCCCTTATTGATCACCCTGACTTGGTAGAGTGTAGGAGGCTTGCTGGTCTTGGTGCACGTAGAGATAGGGTTGTATCTAGTGAGGTCCTTAGCAGTGTTCGATGTTCCTATGCTTCTATTAAGCATAGGAACTCCAGTGATGCCTTGGCAGCACGTCGTGCTATTGTGGCTGCCATTAGTAGACCTCATATGATAGGCCATGTGCATACCGCTTCACGTCTTCTTCAGATTGCACCGCGCACATTGCGAGTAGGCATCATTAGGAGGCAGAGTCTAGAGGATAGTGAGACTGATGCTCTTTGGGCTTCAAGTGGTCGTGCACCTCGCAGCGATCGATTGTTGGATGATTCCACTAGGTCCTTCATACAACAGTTTTGGGAGGAGCATTGTAGAGCATCCCCGGTGTTCAAGAAGGCATTGCGGAAGAGGGTGTCACGCGGTGTGTACATTGAGCATGGTGCATGTTTTTTGGAGTGTACCTAGACTGAGTTGTACACTCAGTTTGTAGAGGCGCACCCGGAGTTCAAGATTGGGCAGAGGCCATTTGAGCGATGCAGGCCATGGTTTGTGCGATGCTCTCAGGAGCGTGACACATGCTGTTGTTGCTGTATACACGTTCATACACATCATTGTATTAGATTCTATTTTTTACATGATGTCCGGTGTCTTCTCAATGGGATTTGTTGTGTTTGTAAAACAAAAAATTGTTTATTAGTAGTAATGTTGTAATTTGTTTTGTGCTTTAGGACATTTTAAAAACGTGACTAAGAAAATTCGCGCACGTACTAATGAAATACGCATGTGGACTTACTTGTTGGGGATGAAACTTTGGATGACTCTTAGGCCACCCTAGACATACATCCACGTGAGAGTTGGTCTGAACTGATTCGGTATGCGCCACGTGGAAGGTACAATACGTACATTTTTACAATCCCTACTAGCACGACTGCAACAAAGCTATGGCGCATGTACTAATGAAATACGCGTGTGGACTTATCTGTTGGGAATGAAACTTCGCATGACTCTTAGGCCACCCTAGACATACATCCACGCAAGATTTGGTCTCCAACTTATTTGGTATGCGCCACGTGGAAAGTATAATGCGTACATTTTTACAATCCCTACTAGCACGACTAAACCCTAAACCCTAAACCCTGAACCCTAAATCCTAAACCCTGTTGGGGATAAAACTTCACACGGCTTTTAGGCTACCCTAGACATACATCCACGCAAGATTTGGTCTCCAACTGATTTGGTATGCACCACATGGAAGGTATAATGCGTACATTTTTACAATCCCTACTAGCACGACTAAACCCTAAACCCTAAACCCTGAACCCTAAATCCTAAACCCTGTTGGGGACGAAACTTCACATGGCTCTTAGGCTACCCTAGACGTACATCCACGCAAGATTTGGTCTCCAACTAATTTGATATGCACCACGTGGAAGGTATAATGCGTACATTTTTACAATCCCTACTAGCACGACTAAACCCTAAACCCTAAACCCTGAACCCTAAATCCTAAACCCTATTGGGGACGAAACTTCACACGGCTCTTAGGCTACCCTAGACGTACATCCACGCAAGATTTGGTCTCCAACTGATCTAGTTTGCGCCACGTAGAAGGTATAATGCGTACATTTTTACAATCCCTACTAGCACGACTAAATCCTAAACCCTAAACCCTGTTGGGGACGAAACTTCACACGGCTCTTAGGCTACCCTAGACGTACATCCATGCAAGATTTGGTCTCCAACTGATTTGGTATGCACCACATGGAAGGTATAATGCGTACATTTTTACAATTTCTACTAGCACGACTAAACCCTAAACCCTAAATGCTGAACCCTAAATCCTAAACCCTGTTGGGGACGAAACTTCACACGGCTCTTAGGCTACCCTAGACATACATCCACGCAAGATTTGGTCTCCAACTGATTTGGTATGCGCCACGTGGAAGGTATAATGCGTACATTTTTACAATCCCTACTAGCACGACTAAACCCTAAACCCTAAACCCTGAACCCTAAATCCTAAACCTTGTTGGGGACGAAACTTCACACGGCTCTTAGGCTACCCTAGACGTACATCCACGCAAGATTTGGTCTCCAACTAATTTGGTATGTGCCACGTGGAAGGTATAATGCGTACATTTTTACAATCCCTACTAGCACGACTAAGCCCTAAACCCTAAACCCTGAACCCTAAATCCTAAACCCTGTTGGGGACGAAACTTCACACGGCTCTTAGGCTACCCTAGATGTACATCCACGCAAGATTTGGTCTCCAACTGATTTGGAAGGTATAATGCATACATTTTTGCAAGCACCTTTTCAATGCTTAATGTTTACAATTACGACACACGGCATTATTTTTAAAATACATTATGTATTAGATGTGTGAATTGAGATATTTGAAATTCAAAATCATACTCTTAATTTTAAATACGCACATGGGGATGAAACTTCACACGGCTCTTAGGTTTAGTGTAATAATTGCAAGCGTTGATATATATGAAATTCAATATGACATTCAAAATGATAAAGTTGGAACTTGAACACTTTTTCACTGCTTAATGTTTACAATTACTTCACATGGCATTCTTTTTTAAATACCTTATGTATTAGATGTGTGAATTGAGATGTTACATTTAAATGTTTATGTTACATTTAAACAAACTATAAACTGAGATAAACAAAGTGTGAAGAACATCATGAAAGTACGAAAATGCTCATACATTATAAAAGTGGGAACAATATCATGAAAGTACCAAAATGAATCTGTACATCATCATCATCATGCTGCAGAAGTGCATCCCTATACAAGAAACGTGTGAAGCCTAAACAATCATCCTGAATCCGAATCTGATAGCTCTACATATGATCCTCTAGTGGAACGCTGATGTGGCTCCTGTATGACCCGCTGCCCAACCATCCGCTGTGTACCCTCAGGCAAAGCCGGCTCAGATGGACCAACCTCATCACCTGCATGAGATGGGCCAGACTCATCCTGATGAAGAGGAGGGCATGCTGCACGTGCCACCGCTGCCATCTCTGCCTCCCTCGCCTCCTCTATATATGCGCGTCTCAGCTCCCATAGCCATGCATCTGCGAATACTCGTGCCTCAAATCCAGCATGAGTAATCATCTCTACATGTAGAAGATGCTGGTCTCGGCCCCGCCCTAGCTGCTGCTCCACCCACTGCTGCAATGATGTCTGTAGCTCTGCCTCTCGCTCAATCCGACGTGCCTCCTTTGCTCGTGCCTCGTCACCTGGCATGAAATCACCATACGAAAAGCGTCATGGAATGCACACTGCAACCACCGATGTATCAGCACCCTCCTACGTCAGCAATGCTCTCTGTGCCTCCTCCCTGTAGTGCTCTGTCAAGACTACGCGAGCGAATGGATCAATGGCCTGACGATGACCAGGATATAGATCATCCATGCCTAGTCCTCTATATGTGGCCACATCAATGTCAGCAAAGCATACAAGGCACACTGATCGTGCCACCATGTGGCGGGTCATGCAATGGAGATGTGCGATGTGGCCGCACCCTAGTCCAAACCACCCTACGGTGTGAAACTCCTCGTGGCAAAGGACGCAAGTGGCAGTAGGAAGCCTGGCTATGACTGCTGCGTCTATGGGTGTCCTAGTCGGCACATCTACAGGAGGAGCGGGGTATAGGGCCACGCTGGGGTCGATCCTATGGTGAGATGGATCATGACTAATATGCCTCAACTGCAAAATATAGTGCTCCGCACGATGGTATGCTATGCGTGTCCGAATCCTCTGCTCCTCCAAATCTGTCTGCAACAGTCGTACGCGAGACTCCATCTCCTGACGCAATAGATGTGCCTGCAAAGTCGCGTACATGGTGAGAATTAACCAAAAAACTTCAGTTCAAAACACGCTACAAAAAAATAAACTAACATAATCAAAATAACTAACCTCGTCCCTAGACTCGGCCACTCGGCCAACAATGCCTCCAACTCTGCAATCCATGTGTCTCGAGCCTCCAACTCGTGCTGAGGCGGTGTAGATGTGGGAGGTGGTGTAGATGTGGGAGGCTCCATCGATGATCGAGGTGGGGGAGGTGGAATCGCAATAGATCTCGATAGGGCAGAGACCATGTGCTGCAAGGATGATGCCATTGAATGAACATCCCCCCTAATCTGTCCTCCCACCGCTCACAATGCCGGTGCAGGGATGGTGTGCAACTCTGGTGCCTCGCGTCGACGCCAAACACCTGCAATCTGACGCTCCTGACGCCCCATCCTACCATGTCCCGCTGCTCCTGATCCTGGACGGGTACTAAGGTAGTCTACCCGATGACCAAGGACAAACTCAGCGTATAGCTGCATGGCAAATGACCTGGCTATTTGACGGTTGTGAGGCAATCGACCACCATTCACAGCGAGATATCTCGGATAAATGTGTGCTGCTATGATGGCGTGCCTACAACGTAAAATATGCAAGGGGAGCCCTGATCGTGGTCGCATCGCCTCGGTGTGACCATCCCAAAACATATCCTCTAAGGCCTGCCCGTGATGTGACTCACGCTCAAACAACTGTCGAATGGCTCTCCAATCCAAGCCACCACCAGTGATCTCCGTGCCTGAAAGCTATCCACAACGTCCTCAACTGTGTCCAATCGACCCAGAGCCTCAATAACTGAATCTAGACTCGCAATCAAGTGAGGGGGTGCCCTAGCATCCTGCAGTGCCCTCATCTCAGCTCTCAGCATCTCTATCTGCATACGAATAGTGGTGCTAGAACCTGTGCGCTGGCTGGCGCATGCACAAAAAAAACACATGGAAATTAATATTCTATTTGGGTAATGAAAATAATATTCTATTCAATATGACTTATAATCTATTTACGTAATGAAAACTATTTGTACGTACTCCTTGATGAGGTAGGATGTCGTTGGGATCATCCTATGCACCTATCGGTAGATGGGCCAAATGTGTGGCTCAATATTATGTTTATCAAAGTCAATATTATTAAAAATTCTTAATTTTGATTAAAATTTTTTCAAACTCTAGTTGTTGCATTTTTAAACTTAGATGTCTCAAATATTTTTTCCTTATATGTTTCCCTTTTTTCACTTTTTATACAATATGAAACTTTTCCACGTGGTGTAAGGACCACATTGTCCACTTATGGCCCCTATACTAAGGACAGATAGTGGAGAGGTTTGGTTAATAAGACCTTCTTTGAATGCTTTACTGCCTTGGGTTTGCAATAGATATGGAGGAGATAGAAGGATACCTAATACATTACTTTGAATGATACACAAGCAAGGCGCATCTAGTATTTCTCGGACTACACATTAAAAAAGAGAGCCGGTTGACACTACAGACCTTTTAAAGCGAGAACTTTGAGAAAATAATTAAGCCTTTTCAATATTATCTATTTTGGTTGGGCAATCCACCTCAACTAGTGGCCATTCCTATAGATCATCACTTGGTTCCCATGCTTGGGGAGAGAGGAGACCTTTGGACAAACATAAATTAAGTATGTGTTTTCGATGCGCTGGTGCATTTACAAGATCCAATTAGCCATATGCTTATGCATCTAACCACTCTAGTGTTGGGGTCTTTGCCCATGTGGTGTAGTGTTTTAGGGATAATGCCCATGTGGTGTTTTATACAGCCTACTTACTCTACCTAAATTATGAAACAACTCTTAACCAACTATATAATCTATAATATTCCACATAAAAGATGATTTTTTAAAAGATGGTTTTGAAGACTAAAATTTAAACGTTTTTTTATTTAAATAAAAATAGCACCAATTTCAAAAATAGCATAAAACCTACTTTAATCTCTCTTTTTCTTGTTCTTGTTTTCTTGTTTTTAATACATGATTTTCTTACTTTAACAAAATTCTTATTTTCTTGTTCTTGATACATGATTTCTAAAAACAAAATTTAAACGTTATATTAAATTCAAAACTTCAGTAATTTGTAAACTTCACTTATAAATTTTTTTAATAGATTATTTTAAAAAACAAATTATATACTTTTTGACATTTAAATACAAACTTCACTAACTTAAACTCTTATTTTCTTTTTTTTTTAAGATCATTTTTAAAAATAAAATTTAAACGTTTTTTTATTTAAATATAAAAAACACTAATTAAAAAAGTATCTTTAATCTCTTTTTTTTAAAAGATGATTTCAAAAAACAAAATATATACATTTTCAGGCTTTAAATAAACAATTACGTAATTCCAAAAATAATTAAAAA
The DNA here is from genome assembly GCF_047967505.1 of Dipteris shenzhenensis. Classification (NCBI taxonomy): domain Eukaryota; kingdom Viridiplantae; phylum Streptophyta; class Polypodiopsida; order Gleicheniales; family Dipteridaceae; genus Dipteris; species Dipteris shenzhenensis. The sequence goes on along the minus strand of NC_141623.1, from coordinate 39,404,637 downwards.
AACTTTAAAATGCATTTCAAATTTAGAAATATTTTATAATTATTCCTATAAACTAAAATTTAAACGTTTCTTTATTTAAATAAAAATAGCACTAATTTAAAAAATAACTTTAATCTCTTTTTTTTTAAAGATGATTTTAAAAACAAAATATTTACATTTTCACATTTTAAATAAATAATTACGTAATTCCAAAAATAATTTAAAAAACTTTAAAATGCATTTCAATTTTAAAAATATTTTATAATTATTCCTCTAAACTAATATTTAAACGTTTTTTATTTCAATAAAAATAGCTCTAATTTAAAAAAATAACTTTAATCTCTTTTTTTCCAAAGATGATTTTTAAAAACCTGATTTTTACATTTTCACATTTTAAATAAAAATTTAAAATGCATTTGAAGTTTGAAATATTTTATAATTATTCATATGAACTAAAATTTAAACGTTTTTTTAAAAAATAACTTTAATCTCTTTTTTTTCAAAGATGATTTTAAAAAACAGAATTTTTACATTTTCACATTTTGAATTAAAAATGTCGTAATTCAAAAATTAAAAAAAAACTTTAAAATGCATTTCAAATTTAAAAATATTTTATAATTATTCATGTGAACTAAAATTTAAACGTTTTTTTATTTAATTAAAAATAGCTCTAATTTAAAAAATAACTTTAATTTCTTTTTTTCAAAGATGATTTTAAAAAATAGAATTTTTACATTTTCACATTTTGAATAAAAAATGTTGTATTTCAAAAATTTTAAAAAAACTTTAAAATGCATTTCAAATTTAAAAATATTTTAGAATTATTCCTGTGAACTAAAATTTAAACGTTTTTAAAATTTAAAATTTTCACATTTTAAATTAAAAATGTCGTATTTCAAATATTTTAAAAAAATTTACAAATGCATTTGAAATTTTTAAATATTTTATAATTATTCCTATGAACGTTTTTTAATTTAATAAAAATAGCTTTATTTTATTTAAAAAAATTTTTCATTTTCACATTTTAAATAAAAAATGTCGTAATTCATAAATTTCAAAAAAACATTAAAATGCATTTGAAATTTAGAAATTTTTTATAATTTTTCTTATAAACTAAAATTTAATTAAATTTTAGCAAAAAAAAATGCTACATAAAAAAAACCCTACCTGGACTCTCCCGCTCCGTCCATCTCCGTCGATGTCCGTCGGTCGCTCTCCGTCGCTCGCGCAATTCCGTCGACGTCCCGGAAATCCGAAATCGGTCGATGAGGAGGAGCTCGATCGAGGTATGCAGAATGAGGGGGGTCGCTCTCCTTTTATAAGAAAATTTAGGGTTTCCCTACCTCAATCGAGGTATTCCGCATGCAACATACATATCGGATCGAGGTATTGTGTCATGCCACGATACCTCGATCGAGGTATTGCGTCATGCCATACATCCTCCATACATCTACCTCGATCGAGGTATAGACATGCCACGATACCTCGATCGAGGTATTGTGACATGCCCATACATCTCGGCAGATCTACCTCGATCGAGGTATTGACATGCCACGATACCTCGATCGAGGTATGTCCGCAGCAACCGGATGCCACATGTCTTGATTGACATATTCGACATGCGGCCAAGTCATCGGTCCAGCATACCTCGATCGAGGTATGTCATGTGCCCTGTCGGATGGCACATACCTCGATCGAGGTATGTTGGACATGCCACATTACCTCGATCGAGGTTGAGCTGGATTGCCAGGACACCTCGAACGAGGTAGATGTGGCATGTATAGGTGGCATGCCAACAAACCTCGATCGAGGTATAGGCTCGGTCCGGTGAAAAAAGCCCAACACCTCGATCGAGGTATTGGCTTGGCTCAGTTGTCCTCGTGTGTGATTTTCATTGGAACTAATACCTCGATCAAGGTATCGGAGACCGAAGCAAAACCTTTGTATTTTCACTCGAGCGGGTGTCACACTCACCCGAAAGTGGTCCGGAAGTGGACACCCTTAGCTTGCTACCACCCTTGACCTTGAAGACCATCAATGTTTCTAGAGGCTCGACGGACCACTCGATAGCCTACTCCATACGGCCTACGACACAGCGATGCATCTACTCTACCAGTGACCACTCGCAAGTCTTCAGCGTAGCATCTCTACAACCAGCCGAGAAGCTCCATTTGCAAGGTTCCAAAGCTTCCTCAATGACTTGCGACACCTTCTGCAGCAACTTTTGATGATAACGACCGTGCTCCAAGAGCCACAGCCTCCTAACGGATCACAAGCTTCAAGCTTCTATGCCTTCAACAGAAGCTGCTCCACCCAACGAGCAACTGGCTCTCAGCTAGCTTCCTCAAAGCCCCTCATGACCAACGAGCGGCCTCCACAACAGCCAGCCCCTCTAGCAAAAGGAACTCTGGGCAGCAAGGGACCTCCAGAAGCAAAGAAGACTCTCAGATTTCCTCCACGGGCCAACGAGTCGCCTTCATCGACAACCTGCTTTTCAACGAAGCGAGCTCACCTGCAGCGCCAACAGCCTCTAGCGACCCAGCCTCCAACCAAATGGCAGAGCAACCTCGTCAATCATCCAATAGCTTCCACTGTAGCACCCTACAACGAATTCAGCGAATAACTCCGTGCAGATCCATCGTCAACGATCATTTGGATCACAAACGATAGCCCGACGATTGGCTCTCTTCAGCAAAGTCCTATAGATCCCTGCAATGCCAAAAGCTCTCCAACGAGTCAGAACTACAGCACCAGAGACTCCTACGCTCCACGACGAACACGGGTTCTGAGCTCTCTCCTTTCGCCGTCGTCTACAGCAGAGAAGCTTCAAAGCTTCCATTTCTTTCCCTAAGGTTCACCACATTTTTGACACGTGGCAGATAAGGTTTGGTGTGGTTAAGTTGAACCTTGGTTAAGCTAATGGTTAGGCTCAGCTGGACCATGGTAAAATTTGTGTAACCATGAGTAAACCTAGTTGGGTTTAAAAATTGCCACATGGCACAGTGCCTTTTCAGCACACAGCCTCTTGTTAAGCACAGTATGGAATTCAGCATGTGAATCCCTATGCCACATCATCAAAGGCCCCCTCTTCTTCTCAAAAACTTCGACAAGGCATAACTTGCAATCCAGGAAGAATTTGAACATGCTCCAAAAAGAAAAAGTGATCGTCTTTTCAGGCTCCACGCGTCTATCATGTCAAAATTATTGTATGCAATTAGACACTGCCAATATTGAAAGAATTCAATTGGTAAGACCTTTGCAACCATTGGAAAAAGCAAAGCATGAATGCAAACATCGATGTAAAAAGCAAGCCAAAAGCACAAGTGTATGAGATGACCATAGCCCGAAACATGGCATCCACACATAAAGCATTAAGGCACATGGAAGAACAAAGCATCATGCAGGTAGCTACACCAAACAAAGAAGCAAACGAGTCGTCATCAAGCCATGAGCACAATGACAGGAATATGTATTGAGAAAAGCAAAAACCTTGCCAACCTTGCCTATATTTTTGTAAATCAAGCCTGACCACCTGAGAGTAGCTATGAAAGCACCCAAGGGAGGTATTGACATGTAAAAACCACACTTGACCACCTTAAGTAGCAATGCAAGCACTAAGGGGAGGTGATGGATTTGTAACTCACATCTGACCACCTTGCAGTAGCCAAAGGATTATGGCACCAAGGGGAGGTGTTGAGAGTTGTGGTGCCATGAGCACATGTAGAGCAAAGGTATGAGTAAAGGGAAAGCTGCCACATGGCATGGAGAAGATATCCCACATGTGAGCAAGCAAATGGATGTAAGTACCCTCACCTATAAAAGGGAGGTTCATTTGAAGTAAATAAATCAAGCACTTTGCACTATCTCAAGATTCTTTTTATGAGTCCAAGTTAATCTATCTTGGAACCTAATTGACTTGAGATACATGTCATGAGCACTCTCTTCATCATGTTTCCACACAGGTTTCATCCACCTTAGAGCGCTCCATAGATCCTGAGGTACACATGTTTTGTCATCTATTCTATCCTACGGGATTCTACACTCCACCACCCACTCCCCCCTCCCCCACCTCCATCTTCACCACCCCCTTCCGCCTCCACCCCTCCCACCTCCCCCTCTCTCCATCTCCACCACCCCCTCCCCCCTTCCCCCCTTGCCCCCCATCTCCACCACCACTTCCCCCCTCCCCCCTCCCCCCTCCATCTCCCCCTCCCCCCTTCCACCCCCTCCCCCCCTCCATCTCCACCACCCCCTCCCCCCTCCACCACTCCCACCTCCCCCTCTCCATCTCCACCACCCCCTCCCCCCTCCATCTCCACCACCCCCTCCCCCCTCCATCTCCACCACGACCTCCCCCCTCCCCCCCCTCCATCTTCACCACCCCCTTCCCCGTCCACCCCTCCCACCTCCCCCTCTCTCCATCTCCACCACCCCCTCCCCCCCCATCTCCACCACCCCTTCCACCCTCCCCCCTCCATCTCCCCCTCCCCCCTTCCACCCCCTCCTCCCCTCCATCTCCACCACCCCCTCCCCCCTCCACCACCCCCCTCCAGCAAGAAATATCCTACAGTTGCCTTGTCGAGCACAGAGGCTGAGTACAGGGGTGCAGCAATGGCTGCATGTGAGGTAGCTTGGTTGCATAAGCTACTTTATGATATGCATCAGTCTACAGATGGGCCAGTTGTCATTTATTGTGACAACATGAGCAGTATACACTTGGCAAATCACCCAGTCTATCATGCTAGAACAAAGCACATTGAGGTGCATTATCACTATGTGCGGGAGAAGGTTTTACTAGGTCTTATTGATCTAGTTTATGTGAGCACAGAGGATCAAGTAGCTGACATATTCACGAAGGCATTGGGCGCAGAGAAGCTGCGCAAGTTCAGAGACCTGCTTGGTGTGCAGGAATTGGGATTGAGCTCGAGGGGGAGTGTTGAGATATCAAGCTCCACTCGTGATATGCTAGGGTGACCGTTGTGCATTTATGTCACCGACTTGTTAGCTGCAGATGCGGTTGGTACACCACCCATGAATAATAGCTTGATGACAGCTATCCTTATGTACTCTAGCTCGTGGCTCAGTTAGTATGCCACCTTAGTTAGCTGAGTTTGGTTTGAGACCCACATAATATAGGGTTCTTCTATTTGTTTGTACTAGAGTTCTTTTGGCTTTCACAACTAAGAAGAGAAATACGGTTTTCAGCCTCCACCTTTGTGTGTATTCGCCCATTGTGTATGTGAGAAAACTGCAAGTGAGACTCCTTCCCTCTCTCCCACTATCTTCACACCCGTGACGCATTCTTGAGGTGGTTTCATCAAGAAAAAATGATTCCACAATCTCTAGAGAGATTGCATAGCTTGGAGTAAGGCGATCAAGATGTGGAAGGTTATGCTCCAAATTCAATTTACTCTTGGAACGTGTGCATGTGGCTCAAAGCCCTGCTTAGCAGATGGTGTTGGCCACAGTGAATTGGATGCAGACAATGCTCGTGGCCGTCATGGCATAAGCAGTGTGAGTGGGGGACTCGCTGCATGAGAGGACATCCAAGAGCCGCAAATCCATGATCAAGACCAAGAAGAAAATTTCAAAATCAAAGAAGTCAAATGACATTGAGGAAGATTCGGATGCGACCAGTTTGGACGGAAGGTCTGAAGGTACAAGTTTGGAGGATTCTGACTCCGAAGCAGAGATGAAGTCCCGAAGAGCCTATAAAGGGGGTAAGGGTGCATCAGTGGCTTCTAGAAAAGAATCCATACCTAAAGGCTTGAAGGGTATATGGTGCACCCACTGCCGCAATCCTAGTCACTCTGTAGTCGAGTGTGCTCTTAATGCAAATTGGTGTCCAATTTGCTTGACTAATACACATAACATGGTGGGATGCCACTACAATGGGCATGGCCAGAGAGCGGTTGGTTAATAGCAAGATGCGACTACATCTTTTGAGCAAGAAGAGCCACAACAACAAGCGTTCTAGTCCCAGCAATAGAGGTTCCAATGAGGTAGAGGCGACGATGGCCGTGGAGGCGGGGTCATCATCAAAATCAACCGAAAACCTATCTGTTTTACTTAGGCAAAGGCCATTGGCAGAATGAACGCTTGGAGGCTTAGGAATGGGATCAACAATGTGTGGAGCAGTAAAAGATGTTTGAGAAAATGCCTAGCACTTCGATGGTACACATTGTTCACAATGATCTACTGGTGTGCCCGGAGATTAGCATAATCACCCATGCTGGTACCAAGCTGCGAGGACCGACTCCCAAGAACGGTGACAAGCTACTGGATTGGTCAGCTCCAGAACACGTTTGATGCCAAGTCTATGAGTTGGTGATGAAGGAGCCACCATTGATATCTCTGCCAGAGCCTGCAACGACGCTGAGTGAGGCATGTAAGGTGCAGTTTATGAAACGAGTTGTTCAATTAGAGGCAGAGACTCAAGCTAAGTTCAAGTTACACTTACCAAGAAATGGTCCAAATGTGGTCGAAGCAACTCCCTTGTTGGTTGCTAACCAATCCAAGAGGCGAGCAAATTTTTTGCAAAAGGATCAAGGGTTGGAATGCATTTTGGATCTCCTATCCAAATTTCATAGGGCAGATTGCTTAATCTAGTTCCGAGATTCCATCGGTAATTGTTGCATTCCCTTTACACGGAGTGTGAACCAAAAGAGGTGGAGCTATGTCAGGCTGATTCATGCCCAGTTCCAGCATGAGAATTCTAGTGAGCATTCCCGTGATTTCCACAAAGGCACAAGGTTGGATTTTTGCTCAGGTGCTGGTAGATGGAAGTTTGGGGGTCAATATTGTCAGTTTGAAGACCTGCCAAGAAATGGGATGGATGTCTTGGGAGCCAGCACCATTCTTAGTCTGCATGGCCATTGTTCTAGAGGTGGCATGCATATCATTCGTGGTGTCCTTTGTGGTGCTCAACATGGAAGCCGCAACACTAGAGTATAGTGTCCTTTTGGGTAGGCCTTGGTTATGGCAAGCAAAAGTCAAGAAAAATTGGGAGCAGAACGTCATTTCAGTGCGGACAGGAAAGAAGAAAGTGCAGGTCACAATGGGAGTGGCGGCACCAGTGGCAGATGCGGTCTGACCTATGTTGGCCGAGATGGTGAACATGGCGAATAGATTGGAGGATGATGAGGAGGAAGCCTTTCTCAAGGCAAATCGAGAGTGTCTCCTATCTTCACCATCAATGTACAAGGCATTACGAACAATTACATGCATCAAAGTTTCCCGTTATAGGTAGACCTCTCAATCAAGTAACGTTCTCTCTCTAATCTTCTCAACTGTGGTACATTCTTCTCTTCTCCTCTAGCATGAGGAGGTACATATTTCTTCATTTGTCTAGTACAAGGTATCCTTACATGTGGCAAACCATGCTCAACATCTATGCTCTCATCTCCAGAACTCTCTTCTTGTATTTTCCTCTTTCCTCTGGTATCATATTTTCTACCAGGTAAGCAGCCATTCCAAGGGTTTATGCTTTCTATGCTTCTCCTTGGATTCCTGCAGACCCAACTACTCCTAGAAAAAAGTCCTTGTTGTGAATCAATGTCATGACGCACATGTTGCTCCTAATAATGTACACCCTCATATGCCTCCTCTACCATCACAGCCTTAGGCTTGTACCAAGGCTCATTCTCACTAAACCTATAATCTCTACTTACATACAAACCTGGTAGTAGGATCATGACATTTGTATCCTTTTTTTTCCATCGAGTAGCCTAAGAAAACACACTTTATTGCCTTCGGTTCCATGCGCAACAAATGGAGGTAGTGGCACAAGCTCGACTCACTCTCATTCACAAAGAAGAAGAGTTCCAGGATTGCAAAGACAAGCTTGAAGACATGAAACAATCTTTGGCAGTATGTGCCTTCAGCATTGATGAGCTTACAAGGGAATGCCGACTCTTAAAAGACCAACTTGCTACTATTCAAGAGGCCAGCACTTCACAAGCCCAAGTCTTGGACCAATGGTCCAATACCACTGAAGACATTCCTCAACAGGAAAAGGTCACCTTGCAAATGAAAAAGCTTAAGGAGGCATACACAACCATCTACCATCTATACAAAGAAAAAATGAATGAGATGCACTCCCAAAAAATAGTCATCTCCAAGCTTGAACTCCAATTGCTAGTGCACAACAATGAGGCATTGGAAGACAACACCAATGACGCCCCACTACAATGCAAAACCGTGGTGTATGAAGAGCTTGTGGCTGCTCTACAAGTGGAAGATCACCTCAACGCACGCGTGCTTATCCAATGGAAGCAACTCCAAATCAGGATCATATCTGCTCATCCAACAATCAATTGGGAATGATCAATCGGGACTAAAACCCTGCGCATAATTTGCCAAGACTTTTGTCTGAAGATGAGAAGAATATCTTCTGCCTGTCTACACATGCTGGGTTTATAACACTCAAGACGGATGCTTTCATTGCATATGTCTGCCTCATGGGTAGTCCTCCCCTCATGGTTATTGCAAGTTTGTTGCCATTGCTACAAAGGCCATCCCTATTATTTGCATGGCATGACATAAATGACATCCAACCCATGCAGCTGATCATCCCATCGCACTAGCAAAAAGAAGTGTCGGAAGATGAAAAGGCCTATCTCACATCCAACTTCCCATATCTAACCACTCTTTCTGCCAACATCATAACCTCACTTCCCCTTGCTGCTACCACCCTCTTAACCTTCCCCGAGCTCCATCCTAACATCTATTCCCTCCATCATCTCTTTGCTCATGCCTCTCACCATTTTCAACTTACCCAACAGTCACAAACTTACGAGCCCCTCACACCTAGCTTTTTCCCCTCCCTTGCTAATCCTACCCTTAAGGATTACCAAGCTGCTCAAACCATTTGCCCAATTCTTCCCCCCCTCCCCTATGCTCCCCCTTCTGCCACTATCACTCTGCCATATTTCTCCCCAATGTCCCCCGATTCTCTCCCAGCATCGTCATCACCTCCGACACTTCTGGTGCTTCCATCAGTAGAAAATGACACAATATTTGATTTTGAATATCAGGATCCAGATAATAGAATTCATCACACAATTGATTCATTTGTTCAGTTCACTATCATAAAAAGTTATAACAAGAATATTATTGAAAAAAGAAAAATGTTCATTAAAATCGTTGTTACAGCTTGCTTGGAAAGGAGATGGATATAGATTTTGTTATTGGGATGGAGGTGATATTATGTTGCAAAAGAGAAGTAGTTTCATTTGCTACAATCCATGATAGTGATCCAAATTATCTTTGTCACTTTAAAATACTTGGCAAAGATAAGGTGGCTGTTATTAATTCTTACTGTACATGTCGAGCTAAAGCATAACTGTGGAGATTTGAAAATACTTGGAGATGTTATGAATTATAATGTTTTTAGCACATCATTTATTGCATGGGACAAAGATGAAACTTTTCCAACACATGTCATCGCGAATACAAAGTGCATCTCTTTGGATTTCAGTGTGGGAGATATTTTGCAAATGATATTATTTGCAAATAAGAACATAGCGGAAGGTTGCTTGATTGGGACCTGGCTTTAGCTTATGGGGTTTAACTATAGAATAGAATTGATCTCTTCCACTCCGCACATTTGTTTTGCTAAGTAGGGTACTAAAGCAAGACCGGATCCAACACTTAGTCCATGGTTGTTTTTATCGAAGGTATATATGTATATTAATATAAAATCCTGACGAAAGTTTATCGAGCTATTTTTTTTTAGTTTCACAATATTGATAGAATATAGCGCAATTTTATATTTTCTTTTGAATTTTGAAGTAAAATATGTAAATCCTGGTGAAATTTCCAATTTTTCACATAAAAGTTTCAAATCCTGGCGAATGTTTCAAACATTTATTTTTATTAGGGCATACAAACTTTTGACACCAATATAAAAGTTTCTCTTCTTAACGAAACTAACATGAAAAAATGATCCTTGACTTAGTCATGTTCTTCACAAAATAACCAGATGGTTCATCAAGCCAAAATTGTAAAATTCCACACTTATTGGCTGTAATCATCAACAAAGAGCTATAGGAATGAGAAATGACTCTGCCCCAGTCGCCAAAACCTATTGAGTAGTTGGACATTCGCTTTTCACTAGCATGGGAGCCATCACCAACTTCTCCTACTATCACATTGGCAAATGCCGATACCTCAGAAGAAATGCCTATCCTAGAGATCCAAATTGAGGAATTACCCCATGAGATGCTACAGCTTGGTGCACAACTGCAACCAATATATCTCCAACAACAGCAAGATCCAAAGCCTGAGGCTAATCCAGCACTTGAGCTTGAGGCTACATCAGCACCAGCACTACCCATCAACATCATGCCGGCGGTCCATGAGTTACAAGAGGAGCTAGTGCCAGAACAACAGTATGAATATTGTACCCAAGCGACTGAGATACCATTGGAACAACCCCCAACAAGTACTACAGAATCATCAGTATGGCTACATGGGCAGCCATTGTATCAGCAATATCGATAGTCCTCATTACCGTCTGTCATTCTCCATCATCAGGCTAGCCAAATGCTACAAATGTCAGAAAAATTCACTAGCTTGGCCAAGGAGGAACATGCACAAGAATTGGAAACAACAGCAATCAAAGACCGGATCACCCTAGAGGTCAGGGCACTTTCGATGCAAATAGATGAGAAAGAGGTTAAGGAAGTGCGCATGAACCAAGTTCAAGAGAAGGTAGTGAGGGATGTGACCTCCAACCTCCACCAAAGCCAAATACATCTGACAGCAGCAGTCCAAGCTATGTCAATCCTACACACCTCCTATAACTCCTTGACCTCTACACATGCTCAATAGATGGAGGCACTAGCACAAGCTTGACTCATTCTAATCCACAAACAAGAAGAGCTCTAGGATTGCCAAGACAAGATTGAAGACATGCAACAGTCTTTGGCAATACGTACATTTAGCATTGAAGAGCTTACAAGTGACTACAAAATCTTAAAGGACCAACTTGCTACCACTAAAGAGGCCAACACTTCACAAGCACAAGTCTTGGACCAATGGTCCAATACCACTAAAGTCATTCCTCAACAAGCGCACGTCACCTTGCAAATGAGAAGGCTTAAGGAGGCATATACATCCATCTACCATAAATATAAAGAGAAAATGGATGAGATGCAATCCCAAAAGATAATCATCTCCAAGCTTGAGGCAATGGCAGACAACACCAATGAAGTCCCACTCCAATGCCCAACGGTGGTATACCAAGAGTTGTGGCCACTCTACAAGCAGAAGATCACCTCAACGCATGAGTGCTTATCCAATGGAAACAACTCCAAATCACGGTCATATCCGCTCATCCAACAATCATATGGGAACATTCCATAGGGACCAAAACTCTACACATAATTTTCCAAGACTTTTCCAAAGATGAGAAAAATATATTCTTCCTATCAACACATGCCGAGTTCCTAGCACTCAGGACGGATGCTTTTATAGCATATGTATGCCTCATGGGTAGTCCTCCCCTCAGGGTTATGCTTGTTTGTTGTGATTGCTATAAGTGCCATCACTATCATTTGCAAGGCATGACATAAATGACATCCCACCCTTGTAGTTGATGATCCCATCACACCAACAAAAAGAAGTGTCGGAAGATGATAGGGCCTATCTCACATCCAACTTCCCATATCTAACCACTCTCTGCCAACCTCATAACCTCACTTATCCATGCTTCTACCACCCTCTTAACCTTCCCTGATCTCCATCCTATCATCTAAATTCCCTTCATCATCTCTTTGCTCATGCCTGTCACCATTTTCAACTAACCCAATAGTCACAAACTTACGAGCCCCTCACACCTAGCCTCTTTCCTTCCCTTACTAATCCTACCCTCGAGGATTACCAAGCCTCTCAAACCATTTGCCCAGTTCTTCCCCCCCTCACCTCTGCTCCCCCTGCCACAAGTAACAATCTTCCATATTTCTTCCCCATGTCCCCAAATTCTCTCCCTGCCCCATCATCACCTCTGACACTACTTGTGCTGCCATCAACAAAAAATGACACAGTATTTGATTTTGAATATCAGGATCCAGATAATCCAATTTGCACTCCCATGCCGATTTCCATGTATGGGTATGATTTTGATGTGATAACACTCCCAGTACCATCAAGGAATTTTGGAGCAAATATTATGATATGAAAACTCGAGGTGGATGGCAACTTCCCTACCAGCCTTCATCATCGTCAAATTAAGCAATTTGGATCCCCAACCTAATTGGCACCATCCCAAGATCTTTGATGTAATCTTCTTGAAATATTACCTACATTCACCTCCATGTCTGAGAACCCATCCAGAGTTCTATGCAATTCCACGACGTCATAGATGGGAAGCCAACGTACACACTTTGGATGAATATTGTACCATTAATTGGCCATCGAGCCATACTTTGGTGTAGAATGGAATATCTAAAGCACACACTCATTCGAGCACTTCAACAACATGAGCAAATAATGTGCAACAACATTGACCGCTTCCTTCACCAACGTGCTATCTTCTACAAAACATTGGAATACATTCAAGAGGTCCCTAGCCACTATTTGCATCCACTCAATTTCAATCCCAATGAACAGATCGACTCTATCAAAGAGTCATCTTTCTAGAAGCGCACCACATATCTTTGTTCAAACAAATGGTGGATACAGGCTACCTGGAAACATAGGAAAATTTGTATGGTGCCAAGGCTTTACAGTAGGATCAATTGGAATGAAACAAGTTTCACAACCACTAGATTTCATGCATGGCATCCCAGTTATGTGATCACAATAAGCCATAACCCGAGGACGGGTAATAAAATGGATCCAGGACTATGTTGTCTCTGTACCAACATGGATTTAGGTAGTACAGTATGTGTGTGTAGAGTAGCCGCAAAGCTCCACTTGTACTTGCATAAGGCTAGGAATAATCTCTCTTAGGAATCCTCAACATGCAGGTTCTACTTGCAACTCCTACATGCATGTTCTACATGCAAGTCCTACATGCATGTTCTACATGCAAGCTCTACTTGCAACTCCTACATGCATGTTCGAGGCATGTTCTACATGCAAGTCCTACATGCGCTTCCTACATGTTAGTTTTGCATGCAACTCCTACATGCGACATGCCACTCCTACAGGCAACTTGCAACTCCTACATGCAACTTCTATATGCAAGTTCTACATGTAGAGAGAGAATGTATTACAATTTCTACATGCAAAGAGAGAAGCTCTCCAACTTGTATAAATACCCCATGATGGAATTAAGCCCATACTCTTTGGGGCATTGTGTTGAGTTGTACTTTGCTATTCCAAGAAATTGTCTTGAGTATCCATGCTTCCTTGCACTCCACGTCCAAAAGCATGTCCTAACCTTGCAACTCCTCCTCCCCTCTCACTCTCCTCCTCCCCCCTCCTCCTTGTCCTCCTCCTCCCTCCTCCTCCTCCCTCTCCTCCCTTCTTGTCTCTCTCTCCTTTCCCCCCATGCTCTTACATCTTCTTCCTCTCCCACTCCTATTCTCCTGCTAAACCCTTAGGTTCTAAACCCTTAACCTCCAAGATCTATGAGGAGAGGAGTTCTCCACCATGTACTCTACCCTAAACCTTGGATCCTCGGGGGGGTCACTCATCATATGTAACCCTATCACGTGAGTTCAACAGAAGGATTTTTTTTATTTCCAAAATTTACAAAAATAAATATACATAAGGGACTATTTAAAATAGGTTTGGAAAAAATTTACAGATTTGTATAGAAAAGGGGTACATTTTATTAATGAAAATTTTTACAGATAAGGGACTTTAAATATAGGCCTTGAACGCATGTGATATAGAGGGTTTATACATAGTGACCCCCCTAAGCTTGGATCCTCCTTCGAACCCTTGAACCTCTTCTAAACTCTGGAACCTCCTTCTAAACGATGAACCTCCCTCTAACCCTTAAACTCCTCCTAAACCCTTCAACCCCCAATCAAGGAGAAAGCTTTCATTACCACAACCATGATGATGCACATTCCTTTCACACATGCATGCACTATGTTTGCTTACCACACTTAAGCCTACATCTCTCACTGGAATATGACTCAAGGTCCTAAACTACACTTATACTACAAATGACACCACCGATATATCTATAGGTGACAAAAAGCCTCAGAACCTTGCATACTAAGATTACCCTACTCTTCCTGTGGAAGAAGTTGGAAAGAGTCAACAATTAGCCTTTTATAGACTCTTGGCTACGCACGACACTTAATTGTCATCTTTATTTTACAAGCTTGATCCTTGGCACACAATAGCTCTCACATGACTTGGTTTTGACAGTTCCGACAGCTCACACATAGTGTTCTCATGGTGGGTAAACACTCTCGCTTGTACATGGGTAAGCCTCTTGCACAGAGCACCAAACCACCTCTAGCATGGAGTTATTCTCATCACATAGCAGATGATACACTAGTCATGACTCCAGATGAGATCTGTGAGTGGAAAGTGAACCTTCTTTGACCATTTATTGCCATAGGGTATGTACTCGTGTATGATGTGAACTCAAGCCTCATTGGCCTTGACATATGAGATGTAGATTCTCTAGCATGGATCAGCATGCTTCTTCACATCATGCACACTTGTCATTAAGCCCTCAACATGAGGCACATTTGGTAGTAAGCCCTCAGCATGATGCATATTTGATGGTGAGTCCTTGATACAAGGCACTCCCATCAACATCAACTCAGACTAATTCTTGTGATGCACAAGGATCACTCTCATGCATGGATCCGCGACTCCATCCTTTGCCACAGATATAGATACTTAGTAGGAGTTCATTGATCATGTAGATTTACAACAGATAAGTCCTTAGTACAAGGCACTCACATATTCTGCCGCATGCAAAGATACATGCCAAAGTGCATTCATCTCTTTAGGAGTTTCCATTCCAGCATCCATCACTGATGCTTTCACCTATGACATGGAGCATACCATGGACATAGTTCCCTTCAGAACTTTAGATCATTAGATCAGTATTCAAGACATTCTAGCATCAACTTAGTCATGCCGCATTGCACCAAGTCATCACCACTACTTTCTCTCAACATATTATTCCTCAGCATGAGGATACCTATGGATTAGTGTGGTCCTCCTCTAGTGCAGTGGATGTCATCAAGTTCAACAATCTTTATTATTTGACTACATCTTACTTCTGACAAAAGTAAATAGGAGGTTAGGGTGTCACTGACTACAAGCCTTTCTCTGATCCCAATCAAGCACAAACATGCTTTGTAGACTCTTATGCATCTGAGTCAGTTTCAAGGGTGGCTAAACAGGAGGAGCTAGAAGACATAAGAGCATCCTGGGTTAACAGTGAGAGCCACCGTGTTGATACAGCTAGGTAGAGATGCACAGCCCCCATGCCATGGAGCGAGTGACCAAAGCACACACAAATGAGATCTAGCACACATAGCTCTTGAATTGGCTGTGTATGGGGGGGGCTGTGAGCATTCAGCTCCTTGTGTGAGCTAGGCACTAGGTGGGGGGGGGGTGAGGCCCTTGTATGAGATAAGCACTATGTGGGGGTGTGGCGAGTCCCTTGTATGAGCTGGTCACTAAGCGAGGGGGTAGAGAGGTCTTAGGAGGGGCAAAGATGCATGTAGGGTAGTCGCGGCTTGGGGACAACAGACCAGGTTTGCTGATAGTTGGCACAAGAGGTCTGATGGAGGGAAGGTAGCCTGAGCAAGATAGATGGCATCGGTAGACTGAGGGATTATTTTGAAGACATATGGGGAAAACAAGCCCTAGATAATAATTCCATTGGAGCCTTCTCATCATCAAGGACACCCAATAAGGCTACAAAAAATGTCCTTACCAGCCTCAATAAGAGTTGTACAGTCCTCACTGAGAAGATAGATAATTTAAAAGCCACTAATGTGGCCTCACTACTTTAGCAAGCACTTGTGGATAAGGTATTTAAATGAAGCAACAGGGTGCGAAGATGTAGGAAGAATGGAGGAAAGAGAAAGCCAAAAGAGAAGAATGGGAGAAAGACAAATTGGAATGGGTAGCTGTCGATACAAGCCTCTAGGATTATGTGCATGCTTTGAATTTTGAGGTACATCAAATCAAAGAAATGAAAGGGGCCATGGAAGAGACATGCAAGGCAATGGAAGAGCTCAAAATAGAGAACGCCAACCTCAAGCAAGATATTATATCTATGCAAGCCACAATGCAAGGGAAGCACGTTAAACTTAAACAACAAATTAGCATGGGGTAAGTCGAAATGTTGGAAGTGCCATCAGCCCCTAAAAAAGAGATCATTTCAAATGCCCTTGAAGAGGACAAGAGACGGTGTGAAGAGAGTGGGAGAGAAGTAAGGAGTCTCACTTGCAGCTTTCTCACATACACAATGGGGGAATACACACAAAGGTGGAGGCTGAAAACAGTTTTCCTCTTCTTGGTTGTAAAAGCCAAAAGAACTCTCTCTAAGTACAAAAGGAATAGGTGAACCCCATATGTGGGTCTCAAACCAAACTCAGCTAACCTAGGTGGCATACTAACTGAGCCATTGTTGCACCCCTGTACTCAGCCTTTGTGCTTGTGACAAGGCAACTGTAGGCTGTTTCTTGCTACTCCAAGTGACTACAACACTCCCAAAGAGAACACATATCCACTGGTGGATCATCATCAAGGATCTGTTCTAAGCCACTGGATTCACCATCCACATAAGAGTGACGTGCATTCACATCAAACATGGGCTAATCTACTTTCTCTTTTCCTTTTTGTGATACTTGCATACCACTATCTGCATTGCTTTGAGGAGATCCTCCTGATCTCAATCTGTCTGTCCATGGCAAAGTAGGTGAACCACTGCAAGAGGACACTACAGGTCCACTAATATTTTGTGATTGCTGCTGTGAATTCTATGCAACATTACCATTTTGTGCATATACATCATCAATCACATTTACTGGTTTATACCATCTACTCATCTCATCAAAAACAACATCTCTACTCATTGTAAACTTACGAGTAGAAGGGTTATAGCATCTATACCCTTTTTGCTGTACAGAATAACCAATAAAGATGCACTTCTCAGCTTTTGGATCCAACTTGGATCTCAACTCATCTCGCACATGAACATAGGCAATGCAACCAAAAACTTTCAGATGAGAAATATCTGGTTTCCTACCAGTATACCTCTCCTCTGGCGTCATACCATGTATTGCTACAGTGGGAGTCTTATTCATTATGTAGACTACTGTAGCAACTACTTCAGCCCAATAATAATCTGGCAGGTCTTTTTTGTTGAGCATGGCACGAGATACCTCTCCAATATGCCTGTTTTTCCTTTTTGCAAGTCCATTTTGTTGTGGGGTATGACTGCATGAATATTGCTACTTTATGCCATGCTCCTGTAGGAACCTTGCAAGCTTATTTGAGAGGTACTCTGACCTTAGGCATTTTATTTGCAGGCATGTTTCTTTCTCAACCATAGCTTTAAAAGCTTTGAAATGCCCAAACACTTCACTTTTCTTTTTCATAAAATACACCCAAACTTTTCTACTGTAGTCATCAATAAAAGTGACAAAATAATGACAGCCTCCAATAGATGTAGCTTTAGTAGTCCACACATCAGAGTGGATTAATTCCAATGGCCTCTTAGTCTCTTGAACATGTCTAGGAAATGGTTTCCTTGCCTATTTTCCAAATTGACAAGCTTCACATACTCTATGTATTTCTGCAACCTTGAACTTAGGCAATCCTGCAACAATATTTTGGGCCTACATTAATTTAAGTCACTGTACATTAACATGACCAATGCGTTTATGCTAGATATCAATATCTGCAACTACACCGGTCCCATGTGCAAACATTTTTGCATGAACGTAAACATCCTACCTTTCTTCTTCCCTTTTGCTATCAAGCGATCTTTATTTTTCATATCCTCAACAAAGCATCCATGAGGATTCAATCTGACTTGCAAGCACTGCTCAACCATTTGACCAACAAAATCCAAGTTCTTGGTGATATTCAGGACATGAAATACATCAGACATGTATTTCTTTTTCCCATCCTGCATAGACAAAGGAATTTTACCAATCTGCACAATAGGATGTGCAATATCATCACCAGTCTCCACAAATCCTGGTCTTTACCAGTCATGATGTCATTTTGCTTTTTATAGCAGTCTTTAACCATATGACCCATTTTACCATAGTAGTAGCATTCAACATTGTTGTTTGTATTCTGGCCTCTCTGCCATCCACCACGACCTCTTTGGCTCCCCCTACCTCTAAAGTTACCATGTCCTCCTCCATAGGATTGGTTTTCTTGAATTTGCTATGTATTCTGATTTCTACCACGGCCTCCATATCAGCCTGCTCTACCTTTGCCTCTACCTCTTCCATCATTTGAGTAGAAGAAGCTTCTTTTGAAGTTCCTCCTGAAGAAGGTGCACCACCATTTCTTTGCTCTTCAGAAATTAGAAGAGCAATCAACTCCTCAAAATCAGGAAAATTCTCATAGACAACAATGGATGTATGAAATTGTGCATAATCCTTTCCTAGCCATTCAAGGTCATAGAAACTAAATCATCATCTTTTGCTTGTGACCCAATAGAAGCAAGTGCATCTGCAATCTTCTTCACCTTCATGTGGTAGTCATTGATGCTCATATTTTCTCTCTGCACATTATGCAACTCTTGCTTGAGCTGTATTTTCTTGGCTTGCATATTTGTGCTATACATTTTACAAGGAGGATGACTGGGTTTTACTGAAGATTGATAAAAGAAGAGTCAAGTCAGTGAGAGGAAGTACAAAACACAATCCCATGCCTCCTTCGGCGTACTTGCATCCTGAATATGCACAATCATAGAATCTGAAATACTGATAGACAGCCATTACATAACTTTTTTGGCTCTCTCATGCTAGCCTTTAAATCCTTGCAACTCCTATTGATTGGGAACATTAGGAATAACTAGTTCTTGTTCAACTCCAGTAATGAACTCCCAATAGCCTTTTCCCTTAAGGAAATTCGTCATTCTAAACTTCCATGCTTGGAAGTTGTTCTTATCAAGCTTTTCAGTGACTATCTGTGAAAGAGCATCAGACACCATTACAGAACACTGCAAACATGTTCTGTCACTGCAAAAATCACAACTTCTGCCTCACAAGGGCAAATCTGCAAAACTGACGAAAGTGGTATTTGACCACAGAGTCACTTCCTAGTGACGATTTTGCATCAACAGGCAATACGAATGATTCTGTCACTCCCAATACCTCAGCATACCAACATACGATGCAATTTCTATGACAACTTTTCATCGACCTGTGGAACAATGGTCGCACAACAAAAATAGGGCACTTTTCTGAGTGCTTGTGGAAAACTTCCTCCACCAAAATGGGCCCTAAAATGGCCTTGAATTTTAAAAAAAAAAGTCACCAAGGGCTTTGCCCTTGCCCGTAGCATATACTGCCCTCTCGCCACACCGCGAAGGGCATCCCATTTAAAGTCCACTCTTGCACTTTCCGATTGTGCTACCTGTAGAGATTTGCTCCCAAACTCAAAAAAGGAAAGCAACACTGATCCTCTTACCAAGACACCGCGAACTTGGTTTGATTTCTTGAGCTCCTTACCACGAACCAAGCTCTGAAACCATGTGAAGAGAGTGGGAGAGAAGTAAGGAGTCTCACTTGCAGCTTTCTCACATACACAATGGGGGAATACACACAAAGGTGGAGGCTAAAAATAGTTTTCCTCTTCTTAGTTGTGAAAGCCAAAAGAACTCTCTCTAAGTATAAAAGAAATAGGTGAACCCTATATGTGGGTCTCAAACCAAACTTAGCTAACCTAGGTGGCATACTAACTGAGCCACTAACTAGAGTACATAAAGATAGCTATCATCCAGCTATTATTCATGGGAAGTGTACCAACCGCATCTGCAGCTAACAAGTCGGTGACATAAATGCACAACGGTCACCCTGGCATATCATGAGTGGAGCTCGATATCTCAACAGATGGGACAACAAATGCTTGAATATACTTGTTAGAAGCCTACCAATAGGGGATACTCCCATAGTAGATGCCAAAGTACTTCTCGCTAAGATAGGGATCAACCTGACTTGTGAGACACCTTGGAGGGTGGGTAAAGCGGATGCACCAACTAGACCATTGGTAATAATATTCCATACAAAAGAGGATAGATCCACTCATATGAGCATGAGTGTAGCATTTATGGGTACGGGGACCTTTTTGGATGATAATCTCACCAATATGAACATCAAAGGCAGGGAATGATGAAAGTGATGGCAGCAAGATAGGAAGGCAAATGGGCTGCATACAGATATGGTATGATCATTCAAGAAAGGCAAAAAAGAGTAGAAAAAGAGGAGGGAGAGGAAGGTGAATTGTGATTGTGATTGTATTGGGCGAGTGGGTAGGGTACAAAAAGGGGGCTGAAATAGTAGTGTGGAATTGCAATGGAGCACTTTGGTCTGACTCCTATGGGTTCTTGGAAACATATACCGATCGAGACGTGGTCTTCTACATTGAGACACATGAAATCCTAGAATGAGGGATTCCCCCAATAATAGGCTATATCTGGGAATTTGCATACGTAGTCAAAAACCTTCATGTAGGTAAAGCTAGGATTAATGCCATACAGCTTCTGACATAGCGATATCTCATGAATCATAGCTATGGGTGTCCTTTTCATGATGTGAACCACCGTGTGCATAGCCTATGCCCAATATGTCAATGGCATTCTCATTTCATTCTTCATTGCTCAAGGAATTCCGCAATGACTCTATTCTTTCTTTCTACAATTGGGTTTTGTTGTGGTGTATACCTACATGTGATCTGCATCCATATGTTGTGTTCTTTCAAGTATGCATCAAGTTCTTGGGAAATATACTCTCCCCCTCCATTTGTGCATAGGCGTTTTATGTAACATCCAAGCTCTTTCTCAACCATTTCCTTGTGCTCCAAAAAATTTCAAACGCTTCACTTTTGTCTTTCAAAAAGTATACCCATGTCATTCTATCGAAGTCTTCTATAAAGTAATGTAATAGCATGAACCAGAGGGTGTTACATTCTCACACGGTCCCCAAATGTCTGAATGTACTATTTCCAAAGGATATCGGTATACTCTCCTCCTCTTTAGAAATGGTAAATGAGACTTTTGCCAAACTGACATGCTGCACACACATGATCAAAGTTAATCCGCCCAAACTTAGGTAAACCTCTTACAATTTTTCTTATTTGTATATGCTTCAACCTTTAAAAATTGATATGTCCTATTATTTTATGCCAAAACTAAGCCCAATCATGCCAATCAGGACACGAGGGCTTGTCAAGTTAGTAGTATGTGTGTCGAGCTACAATCTTTGTCGAGCATAGCAATGTTGAGTGGAGCACATTTGTAGAGTTGCGAGCATGAAACTTTGGTCAACTATGCATGTCAAGATAGGGCTATTGCATGGCATGTCAAGTGACAAGCGCATGTCGTTACAAGCACATGTCAAGTTGGCGAGATGGTGTTGTTTGTTGGGTTATGCATGGGTCTTCTTGTCGAGCTAAGTGCCCAACTACCTGTCGAGCGTGACCCATGCATGTGTCGAGTTGCCCTATTATTGCATAACCATGCGGGTTATTAGTAGCAGTGACCTAGAGGGGTGTGCGAGGGTAGGTTAGCTGCAAGGGTTGATGGTTCGGATCTCCAAGTGGTTAAGGTCTTCAACGGTTGCTTCTCTAATCATCAGACGGTTTTGTACGCATGCTATTGCTAGCATTTTGATGTCATTATGTACACATATGTTGTGCAAGCGATTGCTCTGGAATATAGTGCTCTTCAATGTCTTGTCATTCTCTTGCATATGTGTATTCCATTCTCATGGATGCTATGTGTATCGTTTGTCTGTTGTTTCAAGTAGCATATGTGTATGTTTATGACGCTACACATTGGCGATCACGATGCGCATTCTTACCATCACACAAGGAATTCGTGATCGAGCAGTTGAGCGCTCATATCATCCGCTCCTTGCCGTAATTGTGGAGGCACTTCACATGGAGGTTTTCACGCAGTTGCACTCACTCCGGAGGAAATTCGGGAGGAGATTGCTCTGGTAAGGAGCCACATCCATGGACTTCAAGATGGACTCGATTGGATGTGATCCGACCCCCAACACCTTGCTTATGGTCGTGCAAGTGTGGAAATTCCAATGAAGAACCTCATCCAGAGGTCATGGCAGTGCAAATTGCGGTTGTTATCTTCCCAATAAGCATGCATGTGCACACGCTCGCAAGGACCTCCTGATCCCTTGAAACCGATGATGCGGCTACGGCGACATAATAGTGATCCTAAGCATGGAGATAGCAGTCCATAAGAAGCTCTGAGAGGGGTCGATTACCGTCAGATTCCACCTGCTCAGTCAGTTTCATTGCCAAGGCTGCGGGTACGGGGCACGCTGGGTGCTAAGTGCATCTTCGTCTCCAACTGTGGTTTCGATGGCTTCTCGCAATCTCCTCGATCAAGGAAGGCTGTTTGAAGGGGCACCAAACATTGGAGGCATTGTGATGGCTATGACAGCTCCTGCGATTGTGGTGAGTAACATCAAGTATGCCAAGTTTTTGGAAAAAAAGTTAGACGACCCCGATGCCCATGTCCGGATGTTTGAAAAGGTATATGGGATCAACAATCCGAGAGCCATGGTACCACTCCACCAAGAGGTGGTTTTTGAGTCAATTTTATTTGGTAAGGTAGCAAACTAGTTGGCAAAGTACGCAATGAACCATTTTGCTACATATGATGCAACCCGTTGTTGAGATATCGAGCTCCACTCGTGATATGCCAAGGTGACCTCTGTGCATTTATGTCACCAACTTGTTAGCTGCAGATGTAGTTGGTACACCACCCATGAATAATAGCTTGATCACAGCTATCCTTATGTACTCTAGTTCATGGCTCAGTTAGTATGCCACCTTAGTTAGTTGAGTTTGGTTTGAGACCCACATATTATAGGGTTCTTCTATTTCTTTGTACTAGAGTTCTTTTGGCTTTCACAACTAAGAAGAGAAAAACTGTTTTCAGCCTCCACCTTTGTGTGTATTCCCCCATTGTGTATGTGAGAAAGCCGCAAGTGAGACTCCTTCCTTCTCTCCCACTATCTTCACATGGTATCAGAGCCTGGTTTGTGGTAAGGAGATCAAGAAAGCAAACCAAGTTCGTGGTGTCTTGGTAAGAGGACCAGTGTTGCTTTCCTTTTTTGAGTTTGGGAGCAAATCTCTACAGGTAGCACAGCTGGAAAGTGCAAGAGTGCATTGTCTCAGATTGAGACACGGTTCATAGTGTGGCGAGAGGGCAGTATATGCTGCGGGACAGGGCAAAGCCCTGGGTGGCTTTATTTTTCTGATTCAAGGCCATTTCGGGGCCCGTTTTGGAGGAGAAAGTTCTCCTCAAGCATTGAGAAAAAGGCCTTGTTTTTGCTGTGCAACCACTCCTTTGCAGATCGGTGAAAAGTTGCTGTAGAAATTGCATCATATGCCTGTGTGTAGAGATATTGGGAGTTACAGAATCATCCTTATTGCCTGTTGATGCAAAATCATCACTAGGAAGTGACTGTGTGGTCAAATACCACTTTCTTCAGTTTTGCAAATTTGCCCTTAAGAGGCAGAAGCTGTGTTTTTTGTAGTGACAGAATATTTTGCAGTGTTCCGTAATGGCATTTGATTCTCTTTCACAGATTGTCACTGAAAAGCTTGACAAGAACAACTTCCAAGCATGGAAGTTTAGAATGACGAATTTCCTTATGGGAAAAGGCTATTGGGAGTTCATTATGTCTTCTACTCAAATGCTGGAAGAGGTAGAGGCAGAGGTAGAGCATGCCAATCTCGAGGCCGTGGTAGAAATCAGAATATATAGCAAACTCAAGAAAACCAGTCCTATGGAGGAGGGCGTGGTAACTCTAGAGACAGGGGGAGCCAAAGAGGTCGTGGTGGATGGCAGAGAGGCCAAAATGCAAACAGCAATGTTGAATGCTACTACTGTGGTAAAATGGGTCATATGGCTAAAGGCTGCTATAAAAAGTAGAATGACATCATGAATGGAAAATTGTAGCAAGGGAATTATGCATCTTCTAGTAGATAGGGTGATGACAGAAATGAGCATCTGTTTATGTACAGTGACTTAAATCAATGCATGCCAAAAATATTGTTGTAGGACTGCCTAAATTCAAGGTTGCAGAAATGCATAAGATATGTGAAGCCTGTCAATTTGGAAAACAAGCAAAGAAACCATTTCCTAGACATGTTCAAGAGAGTAAGAAGCCATTGGAATTAATCCACTCTGATGTGTGGACTACTAAGGCTGAATCTATTGGAGGCTATCATTATTTTGTCACTTTTATTGATGACTACAACAAGAAAGTTTGGGTGTATTTTATAAAAAAGAAAAGTGAAGTGTTTGGGCATTTCAAAGCTTTTAAAGCTATGGTTGAAAAAGAAATAGGCCTGCAAATAAAATGCCTAAGGTCAGATGGAGGGGGAGATTAACTCTCAAATGAGTTTGCAAGGTTCCTGCAGGAGCATGGCATAAAGCAGCAATATTCATAACCCACAGCAAAATGGACTTGCAGAAAGGGAAAACATAGCAGCAATCACAAAATATTAGTGGACTTGCAGTGTCCTCTAGGAGTGGTTCACATACTTTGCCATGGACAGGCAGATTGAGATTAGGAGAATCTCCTCAAAGCAATGGAGATAGTGGTATGCAGGTATCATGAAAAGGAAAAGAGAAGGTAGATCAGCCCATGTTTGATGTGAATGTAGGTCACTCTTATGTGGATGGTGAATCCAGTGGCTCAGAACAGAGCATTGATGATGAGTTCGGTATTCCTTCTATTGTTACACCTGGAGTAAGGAAGACTAGAGATGTTTTGAGAGCACCTGGTAGTGAGCCTATTTTGCACAGGTCTACCACAACTAGGTATCCTATGGATAGGCTAAAATATGATGGATTTATAGCCATTCACTATGCCTATATGGTCAAAGTGATACAGGAACCAGAACCCACCTCTTTTGAGCAAGCCATGGGAAAAGAAAAATGGGAGAAAGCCATGGATGAAGAAATGGATGCCTTGGAAGCAAATGCTACATGGGAATTAGTGCCTTTGCCTAAAGACAAGAATGCAATTGGCTGTAAGTGGGTTTATAAGGTGAAGCACAATGCAGATGGTTCTGTGAACAGATACAAGGCAAGATTAGTTGTCAAGGGGTATGCACAGACATATGGCATTGATTATGAAGAAACATTCAGTCCGCTTGCAAGGATGGCAACCGTAAGAGCAGTCATTGCTATGGCTGCATCAAAGCGTTACTTCTTGGGCATTGAGGTGATTAGATCACGAAGCGGGATACGACTCTTGCAGAGGCAGTATGGATTGGACATGCTGTCCAAATATGGGATGACAGGCTATAACCCTATTTCAGTTCCTTTGGAGCAGAATGTGAAGCTGAGCGCAGATGCAGGTGAGCTTTTGGAAGACCCTATTATGTGCAGATGCATAGTAGGAAGTTTGATTTATATGACTATTACCAGGCCAGATTTGAGCTATGCTATTGGATTGGTAAGTTAGTTTATGGAGGCTCCAAGCACACCACATTTGGATGCGGCTAGGCACATACTCAGGTATGTGAAGTCCATATTGCAGTATGGACTATTTTATGAGACTGGGGTTCAGATACAGTTGCATGGATACACTGATGTTGATTGGGCTCGTAGTATTTCTGATAGGCGATCTACCAGTGGATTTGTGTTCTCTTTTGGGAGTGCTCCAGTCACTTGGAGCAGCAAGAAACAACCTACAGTTGCCTTGTCGAGCACAGAGGCTGAGTACAAGGGTGCAGCAATGGCTGCATGTGAGGTAGCTTGGTTGCATAAGCTACTTTATGATATGCATCAGTATACAGATGGGCCAGTTGTCATTTATTGTGACAACATGAGCAGTATACACTTGGCAAATCACCCAGTCTATCATGCTAGAACAAAGCACATTGAGGTGCATTATCACTATGTGCGGGAGAAGGTTTTACTAGGTCTTATTGATCTAGTTTATGTGAGCACAGAGGATCAAGTAGCTGACATATTTACAAAGGCATTGGGTGCAGAGAAGCTGCGCAAGTTCAGAGACCTGCTTGATGTGCAGGAATTGGGATTGAGCTCGAGGGGGAGTGTTGAGATATCGAGCTCCACTCGTGATATGCTAGGGTGACCGTTGTGCATTTATGTCACCGACTTGTTAAGCAGCAGATGCGGTTGGTACACCACCCATGAATAATAGCTTGATGACAGCTATCCTTATGTACTCTAGCTCGTGGCTCAGTTAGTATGCCACCTTAGTTAGCTGAGTTTGGTTTGAGACCCACATAATATAGGGTTCTTCTATTTATTTGTACTAGAGTTCTTTTGGCTTTCACAACTAAGAAGAGAAATACGGTTTTCAGCCTCCACCTTTGTGTGTATTCCCCCATTGTGTATGTGAGAAAACTGCAAGTGAGACTCCTTCCCTCTCTCCCACTATCTTCACACCCGTGATGCATTCTTGAGGTGGTTTCATCAAGAAAAAATGATTCCACAATCTCTAGAGAGATTGCATAGCTTGGAGCAAGGCGATCAAGATGTGGAAGGTTATGCTCCAAATTCAATTTACTCTTGGAACGTGTGCATGTGGCTCAAAGCCCTGCTAAGCAGATGGTGTTGGCCACAGTGAATTGGATGCAGACAATGCTCGTGGCCGTCATGGCACAAGCAGTGCGAGTGGGGGACTTGCTGCATGAGAGGACATCCAAGAGCCGCAAATCCATGATCAGGACCAAGAAGAAAATTTCAAAATCAAAGAAGTCAGATGACATTGAGGAAGATTCGGATGCGACTAGTTTGGATGGAAGGTCTGAAGGTACAAGTTTGGAGGATTCTGACTCCGAAGCAAAGATGAAGTCCCGAAGAGCCTATAAAGGGGGTAAGGGTGCATCAGTGGCTTCTAGAAAAGAATCCATACCTAAAGGCTTGAAGGGTATATAGTGCACCCACTGCCGCAATCCTGGTCACTCTGTAGTCGAGTGTGCTCTTAATGCAAATTGGTGTCCAATTTGCTTGACTAATACACACAACATGGTGGGATGCCACTACAATGGGCATGGCCAGAGAGCAATTGGTTAATAGCAAGATGCGACTGCATCTTTTGTGCAAGAAGAGCCACAACAACAAGCGTTCTAGTCCCAGCAATAGAGGTTCCAATGAGGTAGAGGCGACGATGGCCGTGGAGGCGGGGTCATCATCAAAATCAACCGAAAACCTATCTGTTTTACTTAGGCAAAGGCCATTGGCAGAATGAATGCTTGGAGGCTTAGGAATGGGATCAACAATAAGTGGAGCAGTAAAAGATGTCTGAGAAAATGCCTAGCACTTTGATGGTACACATTGTTCATGATGATCTACTAGTGTGCCGGGAGATTAGCATAATCACCCATGCTGGTACCAAGCTGCGAGGACCGACTCCCAAGAACGGTGACAAGCTACTGGATTGGTCAGCTCCAGAACACGTTTGATGCCAAGTCTATGAGTTGGTGATGAAGGAGCCACCATTGATATCTCTACCAGAGCCCGCAACGACGCTAAGTGAGGCATGTAAGGTGCAGTTTATGAAACGAGTTGTTCAATTAGAGGCAGAGACTCAAGCTAAGTTCAAGTTACACTTACCAAGAAATGGTCCAAATGTGGTCGAAGCAACTCCCTTGTTGGTTGCTAACCAATCCAAGAGGCGAGCAAATTTTTTGCAAAAGGATCAAGGGTTGGAATGCATTTTGGAGGCTCCTATCCAAATTTCATTGGGCAGATTGCTTAATCTAGTTCCGAGATTCCATCGGTAATTGTTGCATTCCCTTTACACGGAGTGTGAACCAAAAGAGGTGGAGCTATGTCAGGCTGATTCATGCCCAGTTCCAGCATGAGAATTCCAGTGAGCATTCCAGTGATTTCCACAAAGGCACAAGGTTGGATTTTTGCTCAGGTGCTGGTAGATGGAAGTTTGGGGGTCAATATTGTCACTTTGAAGACCTGCCAAGAAATGGGATGGATGTCTTGGGAGCCAGCACCATTCTTAGTCTGCATGGCCATTGTTCTAGAGGTGGCATGCATATCATTCGTGGTGTCCTTTGTGGTGCTCAACATGGAAGCCGCAACACTAGAGTACAGTGTCCTTTTGGGTAGGCCTTGGTTACGGCAAGCAAAAGTCAAGAAAAATTGGGAGCAGAACGTCATTTCAGTGCGGACAGGAAAGAAGAAAGTGCAGGTCACAATGGGAGTGGCGGCACCATTGGCAGATGCGGTCTGACCTATGTTGGCCGAGATGGTGAACATGGCGAATAGATTGGAGGATGATGAGGAGGAAGCCTTTCTCAAGGCAAATCGAGAGTGTCTCCTATCTTCACCATCAATGTACAAGGCATTACGAACAATTACATGCATCAAAGTTTCCCGTTATAGGTAGACCTCTCAATTAGGTAACGTTCTCTCTGTGATCTTCTCAACTGTGGTACATTCTTCTCTTCTCCTCTAGCATGAGGAGGTACATATTTCTTCATTTGCCTAGTACAAGGTATCCTTACATGTGGCAAACCGTGCTCAACATCTATGCTCTCATCTCCAGAACTCTCTTCTTGTATTTTCCTCTTTCCTCTGGTATCATATTTTCTACCAGGTAAGCAGCCATTCCAAGGGTTTATGCTTTCTATGCTTCTCCTTGGATTCCTGCAGACCCAACATACTCCTAGAAAAAAGTCCTTGTTGTGAATCAATGTCATGATGCACATGTTGCTCCTAATAATGTACACCCTCATATGCCTCCTCTACCATCACAGCCTTAGGCTTGTACCAAGGCTCATTCTCACTAAACCTATAATCTCTACTTACATACAAACCTGGTAGTAGGATCATGACATTTGTATCCTTTTTTTTCCATCGAGTAGCCTAAGAAAACACACTTTATTGCCTTCGGTTCCATGCGCAACAAACGGAGGTAGTGGCACAAGCTCGACTCACTCTCATTCACAAAGAAGAAGAGTTCCAGGATTGCAAAGACAAGCTTGAAGACATGAAACAATCTTTGGCAGTATGTGCCTTCAGCATTGATGAGCTTACAAGGGAATGCCGACTCTTAAAAGACCAACTTGCTACTATTCAAGAGGCCAGCACTTCACAAGCCCAAGTCTTGGACCAATGGTCCAATACCACTGAAGACATTCCTCAACAGGCAAAGGTCACCTTGCAAATGAAAAAGCTTAAGGAGGCATACACAACCATCTACCATCAGTACAAAGAAAAAATGAATGAGATGCACTCCCAAAAAATAGTCATCTCCAAGCTTGAACTCCAATTGCTAGTGCACAACAATGAGGCATTGGAAGACAACACCAATGACGCCCCACTACAATGCAAAACCGTGGTGTATGAAGAGCTTGTGGCTGCTCTACAAGTGGAAGATCACCTCAACACACGCGTGCTTATCCAATGGAAGCAACTCCAAATCAGGATCATATCTGCTCATCCAACAATCAATTGGGAATGATCAATCGGGACTAAAACCCTGCGCATAATTTGCCAAGACTTTTGTCTGAAGATGAGAAGAATATCTTCTGCCTGTCTACACATGCTGGGTTTATAACACTCAAGACGGATGCTTTCATTGCATATGTCTGCCTCATGGGTAGTCCTCCCCTCATGGTTAATGCAAGTTTGTTTCCATTTCTACAAAGGCCATCCCTATTATTTGCATGGCATGACATAAATGACATCCAACCCATGCAGCTGATCATCCCATCGCACTAGCAAAAAGAAGTGTCGGAAGATGAAAAGGCCTATCTCACATCCAACTTCCCATATCTAACCACTCTTTCTGCCAACATCATAACCTCACTTCCCCTTGCTGCTACCACCCTCTTAACCTTCAACGAGCTCCATCCTAACATCTATTCCCTCCATCATCTCTTTGCTCATGCCTCTCACCATTTTCAACTTACCCAACAGTCACAAACTTACGAGCCCCTCACACCTAGCTTTTTCCCCTCCCTTGCTAATCCTACCCTTGAGGATTACCAAGCTGCTCAAACCATTTGCCCAATTCTTCCCCCCCTCCCCTCTGCTCCCCCTTCTGCCACTATCACTCTGCCATATTTCTCCCCAATGTCCCTCGATTCTCTCCCAGCATCGTCATCACCTCCGACACTTCTGGTGCTTCCATCAGTAGAAAATGACACAGTATTTGATTTTGAATATCAGGATCTGGATAATCGAATTCGTCACACAATTGATTCATTTGTTCAGTTCACTATCATAAAAAGTTATAACAAGAATATTATTGAAAAAAGAAAAATGTTCATTAAAATCGTTGTTACAGCTTGCTTGGAAAGGAGATGGATATAGATTTTGTTATTGGGATGGAGGTGATATTATGTTGCAAAAGAGAAGTAGTTTCATTTGCTACAATCCATGATAGTGATCCAAATTATCTTTGTCACTTTCAAATACTTGGCAAAGATAAGGTGGCTGTTATTAATTCTTACTGTACATGTCGAGCTAAAGCATAACTGTGGAAATTTGAAAATACTTGGAGATGTTATGAATTATAATGTTTTTAGCACATCATTTATTGCATGGGACAAAGATGAAACTTTTCCAACACATGTCATCGTGAATACAAAGTGCATCTCTTTGGATTTCAGTGTGGGAGATATTTTGCAAATGATATTATTTGCAAATAAGAACATAGCGGAAGGTTGCTTGATTGGGACCTGGCTTTAGCTTATGGGGTTTAACTATAGAATAGAATTGATCCCTTCCACTCCGCACATTTGTTTTGCTAAGTAGGGAACTAAAGCAAGACTGGATCCAACACTTAGTCCATGGTTGTTTTTATCGAAGGTATATATGTATATTAATATAAAATCCTGACGAAAGTTTATCGAGCTATTTTTTTTTAGTTTCACAATATTGATAGAATATAGCGCAATTTTTATATTTTCTTTTGAATTTTGAAGTAAAATATGTAAATCCCGGTGAAATTTCCAATTTTTCACATAAAAGTTTCAAATCCTGGCGAATGTTTCAAACATTTATTTTTATTAGGGCATACAAACTTTTGACACCAATATAAAAGTTTCTCTTCTTAACGAAACTAACATGAAAAAATGATCCCTGACTTAGTCATGTTCTTCACAAAATAACCAGATGGTTCATCAAGCCAAAATTGTAAAATTCCACACTTATTGGCTGTAATCATCAATAAAGAGCTATAGGAATGAGAAATGACTCTGCCCCAGTCGCCAAAACCTATTGAGTAGTTGGACATTCGCTTTTCACTAGCATGGGAGCCATCACCAACTTCTCCTACTATCACATTGGCAAATGCCGATACCTCAGAAGAAATGCCTATCCTAGAGATCCAAATTGAGGAATTACCCCATGAGATGCTACAGCTCGGTGCACAACTGCAACCAATATATCTCCAACATCAAGAGAAGGTAGTGAGGGATGTGACCTCCAACCTCCACCAAAGCCAAATACATCTGACAGCAGCAGTCCAAGCTATGTCAATCCTACACACCTCCTATAACTCCTTGACCTCTACACATGCTCAATAGATGGAGGCACTAGCACAAGCTTGACTCATTCTAATCCACAAACAAGAAGAGCTCTAGGATTGCCAAGACAAGATTGAAGACATGCAACAGTCTTTGGCAATACGTACATTTAGCATTGAAGAGCTTACAAGTGACTACAAAATCTTAAAGGACCAACTTGCTACCACTAAAGAGGCCAACACTTCACAAGCACAAGTCTTGGACCAATGGTCCAATACCACTGAAGTCATTCCTCAACAAGCGCAGGTCACCTTGCAAATGAGAAGGCTTAAGGAGGCATATACATCCATCTACCATAAATATAAAGAGAAAATGGATGAGATGCAATCCCAAAAGATAATCATCTCCAAGCTTGAGGCAATGGCAGACAACACCAATGAAGTCCCACTCCAATGCCCAACGGTGGTATACCAAGAGTTGTGGCCACTCTACAAGCCGAAGATCACCTCAACGCACGAGTGCTTATCCAATGGAAACAACTCCAAATCACGGTCGTATCCGCTCATCCAACAATCATATGGGAACATTCCATAGGGACCAAAACTCTACACATAATTTTCCAAGACTTTTCCAAAGATGAGAAAAATATATTTTTCCTATCAACACATGCCGAGTTCCTAGCACTCAGGACGGATGCTTTATCGCATATGTATGCCTCATGGGTAGTCCTCCCCTCAGGGTTATGCTTGTTTGTTGTGATTGCTATAAGCGCCATCACTATCATTTGCAAGGCATGACATAAATGACATCCCACCCTTGTAGTTGATGATCCCATCACACCAACAAAAAGAAGTGTCGGAAGATGATAGGGCCTATCTCACATCCAACTTCCCATATCTAACCACTCTCTGCCAACCTCATAACCTCACTTATCCATGCTTCTACCACCCTCTTGACCTTCCCTGATCTCCATCCTATCATCTAAATTCCCTTCATCATCTCTTTGCTCATGCCTGTCACCATTTTCAACTAACCCAATAGTCACAAACTTACGAGCCCCTCACACCTAGCCTCTTTCCTTCCCTTACTAATCCTACCCTCGAGGATTACCAAGCCTCTCAAACCATTTGCCCAGTTCTTCCCCCCCTCACCTCTACTCCCCCTGCCACAAGTAACAATCTTCCATATTTCTTCCCCATGTCCCCAAATTCTCTCCCTGCCCCATCATCACCTCTGACACTACTTGTGCTGCCATCAACAGAAAATGACATAGTATTTGATTTTGAATATCAGGATCCAGATAATCCAATTTTCACTCCCATGCCGATTTCCATTTATGGGTATGATTTTGATGTGATAGCACTCCCAATACCATCAAGGAATTTTGGAGCAAATATTATGATATGAAAACTCGAGGTGGATGGCAACTTCCCTACCAGCCTTCATCATCGTCAAATTAGTGAAGATTGGATAAGCAATTTGGATCCCCAACCTAATTGGCACCATCCCAAGATCTTTGATGTAATCTTCTTGAAATATTACCTACATTCACCTCCATGTCTGAGAACCCATCCAGAGTTCTATGCAATTCCACGACGTCATAGATGGGAAGCCAACGTACACACTTTGGATGAATATTGTACCATTAATTGGCCATCGAGCCATACTTTGGTGTAGAATGGAATATCTAAAGCACACACTCATTCGAGCACTTCAACAACATGAGCAAATAATGTGCAACAACATTGACCGCTTCCTTCACCAAAGTGCTATCTTCTACAAAACATTGGAATACATTCAAGAGGTCCCTAGCCACTATTTGCATCCACTCAGTTTCAATCCCAATGAACAGATCGACTCTATCAAAGAGTCATCTTTCTAGAAGCGCACCACATAACTTTGTTCGAACAAATGGTGGATACAAGCTACCTGGAAACATAGGAAAATTTGTATGGTGCCAAGGCTTTACAGTAGGATCAATTGGAATGAAACAAGTTTCACAACCACTAGATTTCATGCATGGCATCCCAGTTATGTGATCACAATAAGCCATAACCCGAGGACGGGTAATAAAATGGATCCAGGACTATGTTGTCTCTGTACCAACATGGATTTAGGTAGTACAGTATGTGTGTGTAGAGTAGCGGCAAAGCTCCACTTGTACTTGCATAAGGCTAGGAATAATCTCTCTTAGGAATCCTCAACATGCAGGTTCTACTTGCAACTCCTACATGCATGTTCTACATGCAAGTCCTACATGCATGTTCTACATGCAAGCTCTACTTGCAACTCCTACATGCATGTTCGAGGCATGTTCTACATGCAAGTCCTACATGCGCTTCCTACATGCTAGTTTTGCATGCAACTCCTACATGCGACATGCCACTCCTACAGGCAACTTGCAACTCCTACATGCAACTTCTATATGCAAGTTCTACATGTAGAGAGAGAATGTATTACAATTTCTACATGCAAAGAGAGAAGCTCTCCAACTTGTATAAATACCCCATGATGGAATTAAGCCCATACTCTTTGGGGAATTGTGTTGAGTTGTACTTTGCTATTCCAAGAAATTGTCTTGAGTATCCATGCTTCCTTGCACTCCACGTCCAAAAGCATGTCCTAACCTTGCAACTCCTCCTCCCCTCTCACTCTCCTCCTCCCCCCTCCTCCTTGTCCTCCTCCTCCCTCCTCCTCCTCCCTCTCCTCCCTTCTTGTCTCTCTCTCCTTTCCCCCCATGCTCTTACATCTTCTTCCTCTCCCACTCCTATTCTCCTGCTAAACCCTTAGGTTCTAAACCCTTAACCTCCAAGATCTATGAGGAGAGGAGTTCTCCACCATGTACTCTACCCTAAACCTTGGATCCTCCTTCGAACCCTTGAACCTCTTCTAAACTCTGGAACCTCCTTCTAAACCATGAACCTCCCTCTAACCCTTAAACTCCTCCTAAACCCTTCTACCCCCAATCAAGGAGAAAGCTTTCATTACCACAACCATGATGATGCACATTCCTTTCACACATGCATGCACTATGTTTGCTTACCACACTTAAGCCTACATCTCTCACTGGAATATGACTCGAGGTCCTAAACTACACTTATACTACAAATGACACCACCGATATATCTATAGGTGACAAAAAGCCTCAGAACCTTGCATACTAAGATTACCCTACTCTTCCTGTGGAAGAAGTTGGAAAGAGTCAACAATTAGCCTTTTATAGACTCTTGGCTATGCACGACACTTAATTGTCATCTTTATTTTACAAGCTTGATCCTTGGCACACAATAGCTCTCACATGACTTGGTTTTGACAGTTCCGACAGCTCACACATAGTGTTCTCATGGTGGGTAAACACTCTCGCTTGTACATGGGTAAGCCTCTTGCACAGAGCACCAAACCACCTCTAGCATGGAGTTATTCTCATCACATAGCGGATGATACACTAGTCATGACTCCAAATGAGATCTATGAGTGGAAAGTGAACCTTCTTTGACCATTTATTGCCATAGGGTATGTACTCGTGTATGATGTGAACTCAAGCCTCATTGGCCTTGACATATGAGATGTAGATTCTCTAGCATGGATCAGCCTGCTTCTTCACATCATGCACACTTGTCATTAAGCCCTCAACATGAGGCACATTTGGTAGTAAGCCCTCAGCATGATGCATATTTGATGGTGAGTCCTTAGTACAAGGCACTCCCATCAACATCAGCTCAGACTAATTCTTGTGATGCACAAGGATCACTCTCATGCATGGATCCGCGACTCCATCCTTTGCCACAGATATAGATACTTAGTAGGAGTTAATTGATCATGTAGATTTACAACAGATAAGTCCTTAGTACAAGGCACTCACATATTCTGCCGCATGCATAGATACATGCCAAAGTGCATTCATCTCTTTAGGAGTTTCCATTCCAGCATCCATCACTGATGCTTTCACCTATGACATGGAGCATACCATGGACATAGTTCCCTTCAGAACTTCAGATCATTAGATCAGTATTCAAGACATTCTAGCATCAACTTAGTCATGCCGCATTGCACCAAGTCATCACCACTACTTTCTCTCAACATATTATTCCTCAGCATGAGGATACCTATGGATTAGTGTGGTCCTCCTCTAGTGCAGTGGATGTCATCAAGTTCAACAATCTTTATTATTTGAATACATCTTACTTCTGACAAAAGTAAATAGGAGGTTAGGGTGTCACTAACTACAAGCCTTTCTCTGATCCCAATCAAGCACAAACATGCTTTGTAGACTCTTATGCATCTGAGTCAGTTTCAAGGGTGGCTAAACAGAAGGAGCTAGAAGACATAAGAGCATCCTGGGTTAACAGTGAGAGCCACCATGTTGATACAGCCAGGTAGAGATGCACAGCCCCCATGCCATGGAGCGAGTGACCAAAGCACACACAAATGAGATCTAGCACACATAGCTCTTGAATTGGCTGTGTATGGGGGGGGCTGTGAGCATTCAGCTCCTTGTGTGAGCTAGGCACTAGGTGGGGGGGGGGGGTGAGGCCCTTGTATGAGATAAGCACTATGTGGGGGTGTGGTGAGTCCCTTGTATGAGCTGGTCACTAAGCAAGGGGGTAGAGAGGTCTTAGGAGGGGCAAAGATGCATGTAGGGTAGTCGCGGCTTAGAGACAACAGACCAGGTTTGCTGATAGTTGGCACAAGAGGTCTGATGGAGGGAAGGTAGCCTGAGCAAGATAGATGGCATGGGTCGACTGAGGGATTATTTTGAAGACATATGGGGAAAACAAGCCCTACATAATAATTCCATTAGAGCCTACTCATCATCAAGGACACCCAATAGGGCTACTAAAAATGTCCTTACCAGCCTCAATAAGAGTTGTACAGTCCTCACTGAGAAGATAGATAACTTAAAAGCCACTAGTGTGGCCTCACTACTTTAGCAAGCACTTGTGGATAAGGTATTTAAATGAAGCAACAGGGTGCGAAGATGTAGGAAGAATGGAGGAAAGAGAAAGCCAAAAGAGAAGAATGGGAGAAAGACAAATTGGAATGGGTAGCTGTCGATACAAGCCTTTAGGATTATGTGCATGCTTTGAATTTTGAGGTACATCAAATCAAAGAAATGAAAGGGGCCATGGAAGAGACATGCAAGGCAATGGAAGAGCTCAAAATAGAGAACGCCAACCTCAAGCAAGATATTATATCTATGCAAGCCACAATGCAAGGGAAGCACGTTAAACTTAAACAACAAATTAGCATGGGGTAAGTCGAAATGTTGGAAGTGCCATCAGCCCCTAAAAAAGAGATCATTTCAAATGCCCTTGAAGAGGACAAGAGACGGTGTGAAGAGAGTGGGAGAGAAGTAAGGAGTCTCACTTGCAGCTTTCTCACATACACAATGGGGGAATACACACAAAGGTGGAGGCTGAAAACAGTTTTCCTCTTCTTGGTTGTAAAAGCCAAAAGAACTCGCTCTAAGTACAAAAGGAATAGGTGAACCCCATATGTGGGTCTCAAACCAAACTCAGCTAACCTAGGTGGCATACTAACTGAGCCATTGCTGCACCCCTGTACTCAGCCTTTGTGCTTGACAAGGCAACTGTAGGCTGTTTCTTGCTACTCCAAGTGACTACAGCACTCCCAAAGAGAACACATATCCACTGGTGGATCATCATCAAGGATCTGTTCTAAGCCACTGGATTCACCATCCACATAAGAGTGACGTGCATTCACATCAAACATGGGCTAATCTACTTTCTCTTTTCCTTTTTGTGATACTTGCATACCACTATCTGCATTGCTTTGAGGAGATCCTCCTGCAATCTGTCTGTCCATGGCAAAGTAGGTGAACCACTGCAAGAGGACACTACAGGTCCACTAATATTTTGTGATTGCTGCTGTGAATTCTATGCAACATTACCATTTTGTGCATATACATCATCAATCACATTTACTGGTTTATACCATCTGCTCATCTCATCAAAAACAACATCTCTACTCATTGTAAACTTACGAGTAGAAGGGTTATAGCATCTATACCCTCGGGGGGGTCACTCATCATATGTAACCCTATCACGTGAGTTCAACAGAAGGATTTTTTTTATTTCTAAAATTTACAGAAATAAATATACATAAGGGACTATTTAAAATAGTTTTGGAAAAAATTTACAGATTTGTATAGAAAAGGGGTACATTTTATTAATGAAATTTTTTTACAGATAAGGGACTTTAAATATAGGCCTTGAACGCACGTGATATAGAGGGTTTATACATAGTGACCCCCCCGAGTCTATACCCTTTCTGCTATAGAGAATAACCAATAAAGATGCACTTCTCAGCTTTTGGATCCAACTTGGATCTCAACTCATCTGGCACATGAACATAGGCAATGCAACCAAAAACTTTCAGATGAGAAATATCTGGTTTCCTACCAGTATACCTCTCCTCTGGCGTCATGCCATGTATTGCTACTGTGGGAGTCTTATTCATTATGTAGACTACTGTAGCAACTACTTCAGCCCAATAATAATCTGGCAGGTCTTTTTTGTTGAGCATGGCACGAGATACCTCTCCAATATGCCTGTTTTTCCTTTTTGCAAGTCCATTTTGTTGTGGGGTATGACTGCATGAATATTGCTACTTTATGCCATGCTCCTGTAGGAACCTTGCAAGCTTATTTGAGAGGTACTCTGACCTTAGGCATTTTATTTGCAGGCATGTTTCTTTCTCAACCATAGCTTTAAAAGCTTTGAAATGCCCAAACACTTCACTTTCCTTTTTCATAAAATACACCCAAACTTTTCTACTGTAGTCATCAATAAAAGTGACAAAATAATGACAGCCTCCAATAGATGCAGCTTTAGTAGTCCACACATCAGAGTGGATTAATTCCAATGGCCTCTTACTCTCTTGAACATGTCTAGGAAATGGCTGTTTTCCAAATTGACAAGCTTCACATACTCTATGTATTTCTGCAACCTTGAACTTAGGCAATCTTGCAACAATATTTTGGGCCTACATTAATTTAAGTCACTGTACATTAACATGACCAATGCGTTTATGCTAGATATCAATATCTACAACTACACCGGTCCCATGTGCAAACATTTTTGCATGAACGTAAACATCCTACCTTTCTTCTTCCCTTTTGCTATCAAGCGATCTTTATTTTTCATATCCTCAACAAAGCATCCATGAGGATTAAATCTGACTTGCAAGCCCTGCTCAACCATTTGACCAACAAAATCCAAGTTCTTGGTGATATTCCGGACATGAAATACATCAGACATGTATTTCTTTTTCCCATCCTGCATAGACAAAGGAATTTTACCAATATGCACAATAGGATGTGCAATATCATCACCAGTCTCCACAAATCCTGGTCTTTACCAGTCATGATGTCATTTTGCTTTTTATAGCAGTATTTAACCATATGACCCATTTTACCATAGTAGTAGCATTCAACATTGTTGTTTGTATTCTGGCCAAGTTAGCAGTATGTGTGTCGAGCTACAATCTTTGTCGAGCATAGCAATGTTGAGTGGAGCACATTTGTAGAGTTGCGAGCATGAAACTTTGGTCAACTATGCATGTCAAGATAGGGCTATTGCATGGCATGTCAAGTGACAAGCGCATGTTGTTACAAGCACATGTCAAGTTGGCGAGATGGTGTTGTTTGTTGGGTTATGCATGGGTCTTCTTGTCGAGCTAAGTGCCCAACTACCTGTCGAGCGTGACCCATGCATGTGTCGAGTTGCCCTATTATTGCATAACCATGCGGGTTATTAGTAGCAGTGACCTAGAGGGGTGTGCGAGGGTAGGTTAGCTGCAAGGGTTGATGGTTCGGATCTCCAAGTGGTTAAGGTCTTCAACGGTTGCTTCTCTAATCATCAGACAGTTTTGTACTCATGCTATTGCTAGCATTTTGATGTCATTATGTACACATATGTTGTGCAAGCGATTGCTCTGGAATATAGTGCTCTTCAATGTCTTGTCATTCTCTTGCATAAGTGTATTCCATTCTCATGGATGCTATGTGTATCGTTTGTCTGTTGTTTCAAGTAGCATATGTGCATGTTTATGACGCTACATATTGGCGATCACGATGCGCATTCTTACCATCACACAAGGAATTCGTGATCGAGCAGTTGAGCGCTCATATCATCCGCTCCTTGCCGTAATTGTGGAGGCACTTCACATGGAGGTTTTCACGCAGTTGCACTCACTCCGGAGGAAATTCGGGAGGAGATTGCTCTGGTAAGGAGCCACATCTGTGGACTTCAAGATGGACTCGATTGGATGTGATCCAACCCCTAACACCTTGCTTATGGTCGTGCAAGTGTGGAAATTACAATGAAGAACCTCATCCAGAGGTCATGGTAGTGCAAATTGCGGTTGTTATCTTCCCAATAATCATGCATGCGCACACGCTCGCAAGGACCTCCTGATCCCTTGAAATCGATGATGCAGCTACGGCGACATAATAGTGATCCTAAGCATGGAGATAGCAGTCCATAAGAAGCTCTGAGAGGGGTGGATTACCGTCAAATTCCACCTGCTCAGTCAGTTTCACTGCCAAGGCTGCGGGTACGGGGCACGCTGGGTGCTAAGTGCATCTTCGTCTCCAACTGTGGTTTCGATGGCTTCTCGCAATCTCCTCGATCAAGGAAGGCTGTTTGAAGGGGCACCAAACATTGGAGGCATTGTGATGGCTATGGCAGCTCCTGCGATTGTGGTGAGTAACATCAAGTATGCCAAGTTTTTGGAAAAAAAGTTAGATGACCCCGATGCCCATGTCCGGATGTTTGAAAAGGTATATGGGATCAACAATCCGAGAGCCATGGTACCACTCCACCAAGAGGTGGTTTTTGAGTCAATTTTATTTGGTAAGGTAGCAAACTAGTTGGCAAAGTACGCAATGAACCATTTTGCTACATATGATGCAACCCGTTGTTGAGATATCGAGCTCCACTCGTGATATGCCAGGGTGACCTCTGTGCATTTATGTCACCAACTTGTTAGCTGTAGATGCAGTTGGTACACCACCCATGAATAATAGCTTGATCACAGCTATCCTTATGTACTCTAGTTCATGGCTCAGTTAGTATGCCACCTTAGTTACTTGAGTTTGGTTTGAGACCCACATATTATAGGGTTCTTCTATTTCTTTGTACTAGAGTTCTTTTGGCTTTCACAACTAAGAAGAGAAAAACTGTTTTCAGCCTCCACCTTTGTGTGTATTCCCCCATTGTGTATGTGAGAAAGCCGCAAGTGAGACTCCTTCCTTCTCTCCCACTATCTTCACATGGTACCAGAGCCTGGTTTGTGGTAAGGAGCTCAAGAAAGAAAACCAAGTTCGTGGTGTCCTGGTAAGAGGACCAGTGTTGCTTTCCTTTTTTGAGTTTGGGAGCAAATCTCTGCAGGTAGCACAGCTGGAAAGTGCAAGAGTGCATTGTCTCAGATTGAGACACGGTTCATAGTGTGGCGAGAGGGCAGTATATGCTGCGGGACAGGGCAAAGCCCTGGGTGGCTTTATTTTTCTGATTCAAGGCCATTTCAGGGCCCGTTTTGGAGGAAAAAGTTCTCCTCAAGCATTGAGAAAAAGGCCTTGTTTTTGCTGTGCGACCACTCCTTTGCAGATCGGTGAAAAGTTGCTGTAGAAATTGCATCATATGCCTGTGTGCAGAGATATTGGGAGTTACAGAATCATCCTTATTGCCTATTGATGCAAAATCATCACTAGGAAGTGACTGTGTGGTCAAATACCACTTTCGTCAGTTTTGCAAATTTGCCCTTAAGAGGCAGAAGCTGTGTTTTTTGTAGTGACAGAATATTTTGCAGTGTTCCGTAATGGCATTTGATTCTCTTTCACAGATTGTCACTGAAAAGCTTGACAAGAACAACTTCCAAGCATGGAAGTTTAGAATGATGAATTTCCTTATGGCAAAAGGCTATTGGGAGTTCATTATGTCTTCTACTCAAATGCTGGAAGAGGTAGAGGCAGAGGTAGAGCATGCCGATCTCGAGGATGTGGTAGAAATCAGAATATACAGCAAACTCAAGAAAACCAGTCCTATGGAGGAGGGCGTGGTAACTCTAGAGACAGGGGGAGCCAAAGAGGTCGTGGTGGATGGCAGAGAGGCCAAAATGCAAACAGCAATGTTGAATGCTACTACTGTGGTAAAATGGGTCATATGGCTAAAGGCTGCTATAAAAAGCAGAATGACATCATGAATGGAAAATTGTAGCAAGGGAATTATGCATCTTCTAGTAGATAGGGTGATGACAGAAATGAGCATCTGTTTATGTACAGTGACTTAAATCAATGCAGGCCCAAAATATTGTTGTAGGACTGCCTAAATTCAAGGTTGCAGAAATGCATAAGATATGTGAAGCCTGTCAATTTGGAAAACAGGCAAAGAA
The DNA here is from genome assembly GCF_047967505.1 of Dipteris shenzhenensis. Classification (NCBI taxonomy): domain Eukaryota; kingdom Viridiplantae; phylum Streptophyta; class Polypodiopsida; order Gleicheniales; family Dipteridaceae; genus Dipteris; species Dipteris shenzhenensis. The sequence goes on along the minus strand of NC_141623.1, from coordinate 39,362,619 downwards.
ACCATTTCCTAGACATGTTCAAGAGAGTAAGAAGCCATTGGAATTAATCCACTCTGATGTGTGGACTACTAAAGCTGAATCTATTGGAGGCTATCATTATTTTGTCACTTTTATTGATGACCACAACAAGAAAGTTTGGGTGTATTTTATAAAAAAGAAAAGTGAAGTGTTTGGGCATTTCAAAGCTTTTAAAGCTATGGTTGAAAAAGAAATAGGCCTGCAAATAAAATGCCTAAGCTTAGATGGAGGGGGAGATTACCTCTCAAATGAGTTTTCAAGGTTCCTGTAGGAGCATGGCATAAAGCAGCAATATTCATAACCCACAGCAAAATGGACTTGCAGAAAGGGAAAACAGAGCAGCAATCACAAAATATTAGTGGACTTGCAGTGTCCTCTAGGAGTGGTTCACATACATTGCCATGGACAGGTAGATTGAGATTAGGAGAATCTCCTCAAAGCAATGCAGATAGTGGTATGCAGGTATCATGAAAAGGAAAAGAGAAGGTAGATCAGCCCATGTTTGATGTGAATGCAGGTCACTCTTATGTGGATGGTGAATCCAGTGGCTCAGAACAGAGCATTGATGATGAGTTCGGTATTCCTTCTATTGTTACACCTGGAGTAAGGAAGACTAGAGATGTTTTGAGAGCACCTGGTAGTGAGCCTATTTTGCACAGGTCTACCACAGCTAGGTATCCTATGGATAGGCTAAAATATGATGGATTTATAGCCATTCACTATGCCTATATGGTCAAAGTGATACAGGAACCAGAACCCACCTCTTTTGAGCAAGCCATGGGAAAAGAAAAATGGGAGAAAGCCATGGATGAAGAAATGGATGCCTTGGAAGCAAATGCTACATGGGAATTAGTGCCTTTGCCTAAAGACAAGAATGCAATTGGCTGTAAGTGGGTTTATAAGGTGAAGCACAATGCAGATGGTTCTGTGAACAGATACAAGGCAAGATTAGTTGTCAAGGGGTATGCACAGACATATGGCATTGATTATGAAGAAACATTCAGTCCGCTTGCAAGGATGGCAACCGTAAGAGCAGTCATTGCTATGGCTACATCAAAGCATTACTTCTTGGGCATTGAGGTGATTAGATCACCAAGCGGGATACGACTCTTGCAGAGGCAGTATGGATTGGACATGATGTCCAAATATGGGATGACAGGCTATAACCCTATTTCAGTTCCTTTGGAGCAGAATGTGAAGCTGAGCGCAGATGCAGGTGAGCTTTTGGAAGACCCTACTATGTGCAGATGCATAGTAGGAAGTTTGATTTATATGACTATTACCAGGCCAGATTTGAGCTATGCTATTGGATTGGTAAGTCAGTTTATGGAGGCTCCAAGCAAACCACATTTGGATGTGGCTAGGCACATACTCAGGTATGTGAAGTCCATATTGCAGTATGGACTATTTTATGAGACTGGGGTTCAGATACAGTTGCATGGATACACTGATGTTGATTGGGCTCGTAGTATTTCTGATAGGCGATCTACCAGTGGATTTGTGTTCTCTTTTGGGAGTGCTGCAGTCACTTGGAGCAGCAAGAAACAGCCTACAGTTGCCTTGTCGAGCATAGAGGCTGAGTACAGGGGTGCAACAATGGCTGCATGTGAGGTAGCTTGGTTGCATAAGCTACTTTATGATATGCATCAGTCTATAGATGGGCCAATTGTCATTTATTGTGACAACATGAGCAGTATACACTTGGCAAATCACCCAGTCTATCATGCTAGAACAAAGCACATTGAGGTGCATTATCACTATGTGCGGGAGAAGGTTTTACTAGGTCTTATTGATCTAGTTTATGTGAGCACAGAGGATCAAGTAGCTGACATATTCACGAAGGCATTGGGCGCAGAGAAGCTGCGCAAGTTCAGAGACCTGCTTGGTGTGCAGGAATTGGGATTGAGCTCGAGGGGGAGTGTTGAGATATCGAGCTCCACTCGTGATATGCTAGGGTGACCGTTGTACATTTATGTCACCGACTTGTTAGCTGCAGATGCGGTTGGTACACCACCCATGAATAATAGCTTGATGACAGCTATCCTTATGTACTCTAGCTCATGGCTCAGTTAGTATGCCACCTTAGTTAGCTGAGTTTGGTTTGAGACCCACATAATATAGGGTTCTTCTATTTGTTTGTACTAGAGTTCTTTTGGCTTTCACAACTAAGAAGAGAAATACGGTTTTCAGCCTCCACCTTTGTGTGTATTCCCCCATTGTGTATGTGAGAAAACTGCAAGTGAGACTCCTTCCCTCTCTCCCACTATCTTCACACCCGTGACGCATTCTTGAGGTGGTTTCATCAAGAAAAAATGATTCCACAATCTCTAGAGAGATTGCATAGCTTGGAGCAAGGCGATCAAGATGTGGAAGGTTATGCTCCAAATTCAATTTACTCTTGAAACGTGTGCATGTGGCTCAAAGCCCTGCTCAGCAGACGGTGTTGGCCACAGTGAATTGGATGCAGACAATGCTCGTGGCCGTCATGGCACAAGCAGTGCGAGTGGGGGACTCGCTGCATGAGAGGACATCCAAGAGCCGCAAATCCATGATCAAGACCAAGAAGAAAATTTCAAAATCAAAGAAGTCAGATGACATTGAGGAAGATTCGGATGCGACCAGTTTGGACGGAAGGTCTGAAGGTACAAGTTTGGAGGATTCTGACTCCGAAGCAGAGATGAAGTCCCGAAGAGCCTATAAAGGGGGTAAGGGTGCATCAGTGGCTTCTAGAAAAGAATCCATACCTAAAGGCTTGAAGGGTATATGGTGCACCCACTGCCGCAATCCTGGTCACTCTGTAGTCGAGTGTGCTCTTAATGCAAATTGGTGTCCAATTTGCTTGACTAATACACACAACATGGTGGGATGCCACTACAATGGACATGGTGGGATGCCACTACAATGGGTTGGTTAATAGCAAGATGCGACTACATCTTTTGTGCAAGAAGAGCCACAACAACAAGCGTTCTAGTCCCAGCAATAGAGGTTCCAATGAGGTAGAGGCGACGATGACCGTGGAGGCGGGGTCATCATCAAAATCAACTGAAAACCTATCTGTTTTACTTAGGCAAAGGCCATTGGCAGAATGAACGCTTGGAGGCTTAGGAATGGGATCAACAATGTGTGGAGCAGTAAAAGATGTCTGAGAAAATGCCTAGCACTTCGATGGTACACATTGTTCATGATGATCTACTGGTGTGCCCGGAGATTAGCATAATCACCCATGCTAGTACCAAGCTGCGAGGACCCCGACTCCCAAGAACGGTGACAAGCTACTGGATTGGTCAGCTCCAGAACACGTTTGATGCCAAGTCTATGAGTTGGTGATGAAGGAGCCACCATTGATATCTCTGCCAGAGCCCGCAACGACACTGAGTGAGGCATGTAAAGTGCAGTTTATGAAATGAGTTGTTCAATTAGAGACAGAGACTCAAGGTAAGTTCAAGTTACACTTACCAAGAAATGGTCCAAATGTGGTCGAAGCAACTCCCTTGTTGGTTGCTAACCAATCCAAGAGGCGAGCAAATTTTTTGCAAAAGGATCAAGGGTTGGAATGCATTTTGGAGGCTCCTATCCAAATTTCATTGGGCAGATTGCTTAACCTAGTTCCGAGATTCCATCGGTAATTGTTGCATTCCCTTTACACAGAGTGTGAACCAAAAGAGGTGGAGCTATGTCAGGCTGATTCATGCCCAGTTCCAGCATGAGAATTCCAGTGAGCATTCCAGTGATTTCCACAAAGGCACAAGGTTGGATTTTTGCTCAGGTGCTGGTAGATGGCAGTTTGGGGGTCAATATTGTCACTTTGAAGACCTGCCAAGAAATGGGATGGATGTCTTGGGAGCCAGCACCATTCTTAGTCTGCATGGCCATTGTTCTAGAGGTGGCATGCATATCATTCGTGGTGTCCTTTGTGGTGCTCAACATGGAAGCCGCAACACTAGAGTATAGTGTCCTTTTGGGTAGGCCTTGGTTATGGCAAGCAAAAGTCAAGAAAAATTGGGAGCAGAACGTCATTTCAGTGCGGATAGGAAAGAAGAAAGTGCAGGTCACAATGGGAGTGGCAGCACCATTGGCGGATGTGGTCTAACCTATGTTGGCCGAGATGGTGAACATGGCAAATAGATTGGAGGATGATGAGGAGGAAGCCTTTCTCAAGGCAAATCAAGAGTGTCTCCTATCTTCACCATCAATGTACAAGGCATTACGAACAATTACATGCATCAAAGTTTCCTGTTATAGGTAGACCTCTCAATCAGGTAACGTTCTCTCTCTGATCTTCTCAACTGTGGTACATTCTTCTCTTCTCCTCTAGCATGAGGAGGTACATATTTCTTCATTTGCCTAGTACAAGGTATCCTTACATGTGGCAAACCGTGTTCAACATCTATGCTCTCATCTCCAGAACTCTCTTCTTGTATTTTCCTCTTTCCTCTGGTATCATATTTTCTACCAGGTAAGCAGCCATTCCAAGGGTTTATGCTTTCTATGCTTCTCCTTGGATTCCTGCAGACCCAACATACTCCTAGAAAAAAGTCCTTGTTGTGAATCAATGTCATGACGCACATGTTGCTCCTAATAATGTACACCCTCATATGCCTCCTCTACCATCACAGCCTTAGGCTTGTACCAAGGCTCATTCTCACTAAACCTATAATCTCTACTTACATACAAACCTGGTAGTAGGATCATGACATTTGTATCCTTTTTTTTCCATCGAGTAGCCTAAGAAAACACACTTTATTGCCTTCGGTTCCATGCGCAACAAACGGAGGTAGTGGCACAATCTCGACTCACTCTCATTCACAAAGAAGAAGAGTTCCAGGATTGCAAAGACAAGCTTGAAGACATGAAACAATCTTTGGCAGTATGTGCCTTCAGCATTGATGAGCTTACAAGGGAATGCCGACTCTTAAAAGACCAACTTGCTACTATTCAAGAGGCCAGCACTTCACAAGCCCAAGTCTTGGACCAATGGTCCAATACCACTGAAGACATTCCTCAACAGGCAAAGGTCACCTTGCAAATGAAAAAGCTTAAGGAGGCATACACAACCATCTACCATCAGTACAAAGAAAAAATGAATGAGATGCACTCCCAAAAAATAGTCATCTCCAAGCTTGAACTCCAATTGCTAGTGCACAACAATGAGGCATTGGAAGACAACACCAATGACGCCCCACTACAAGGCAAAACCGTGGTGTATGAAGAGCTTGTGGCTGCTCTACAAGTGGAAGATCACCTCAACGCACGCGTGCTTATCCAATGGAAGCAACTCCAAATCAGGATCATATCTACTCATCCAACAATCAACTGGGAATGATCAATCGGGACTAAAACCCTATGCATAGTTTGCCAAGACTTTTGTCTGAAGATGAGAAGAATATCTTCTGCCTGTCTACACATGCTGGGTTTATAACACTCAAGATGGATGCTTTCATTACATATGTCTGCCTCATGGGTATAGCGCAGTCACTGGAGACGTAGGGAGCTGTTGGCAGAGGCTGATGCTTTGTTGGTGAAGGGCTGAGCACGGGAGCTAGAGTAGCGAGCTGTTAGGAGAGGCTTTGGAAAAAGCTTGGCTCCTGTAGAGGCGGTTGTGGATGCGCTTACACTGCTCGTTGTTGGAGCTATCGATGGAGTCGTGCTTGTTGAGTGAGAGTGGAGTCGCTAGAGCATGGTGGCAAGGGTACTTTCTAGAGGGCGTTGAAGTGTGCTTTCGAGGGCAAGGCTATGGTGCTTCGTTGTGGGAAGCGTTGGCTGTAGAGTCGGCCATCCGTCATTGGAGACAGAAGGCTAGGAGTCGTAGGAGCTTCGCTGGAAAGCTATTACTATTGGCCACTTTTGGCCGAGGTTATAGAGACGATGTTGTTGGAGGTCCTCGTTGCTATGGGAGGGTTGGAGTATGTCATTGAAGAGGGAGGCTAATCTCTCTATTGATCTCTCTCACAGAGAGCTCTCTATTCAGCAAACAAATCTCTCAATGAGAGGAATGAACATGAATCTCTCTCTCTCTTTCACACAATCTCTCATAGTGAATGTCTCTCAATTGGCCTCTCAATAGAAATCTCTCAAACTCCTCTCAAATCTCAATGAATAGAAAATGGATGAGATTCATGGAAATCTCATGAACATAAGTATCTCTCTCAATCAGAGTACCTTACAAGACTCAAAAATGTCTCTCTTGAAGCTCTCAAAGATGGAAATCACTCTCAGAAATCTCTCGCACTATGAAGAACCACTCACTCTCACCGAAGAATGAACGAAAATCTCTTAAAGAAAATGGACGGAATTTTCTCTCAAATGGACGAAAATTTCTCTCAACAGAAGTGAAGGGAAGGATCTCACAATCACTCAAGAGAACTCTCAATCTCACAATCTCTGTCACACTCTCAAGAATCTCAATGCCTCAGTGGAAGGCAAGGGAGCTCTGATACCATGACAAAATATGAAGAGGGGAGAGGAGAAGAGTGGAGATGAGGAGAGAGGGCACAACTAGAGAGCACACCACAAATGACTAACTGTACAGTAGATTTAGATGAAAAATTAGAATATATACAAACCCTTTTAGGGTTAGGGTTAGGGGATCTAACCCTTTCCTTTATATCACTCTATAAGGTTAGTGCTATGCACATATGATCACGTGATGGTGCTATGCACACATGATCACATGATATTGAGCATGAACTCTCAACACTCAGCCCCATCTACCCTCGCTCTCATTGCCTCTTGCTCAATAAACCATGGCTTTGTTCCCATGCGAAATGCACATCGCGTCTCTGCATCTATAGGAAGATGACCCATTGTAGCTTGTCGTGGATCTAATTTACGAGAGTTAGAGTTATCTAAAGTGCATGTAATATGTAGTAAAACAAATAGAACAATACATTAAATGAGAAGAAGTAGACTTACCACGGTTGCCTCGAACGCCAACCATCCGCTTGCACCAAAGTGCGAAGTACCTACTGGGAGTGCTCTCAACGAAAGCAAGAATGGAAGAGGGAGAGACTGAAATAGAGAGCCACACAAGTTTTGGTGGGTGTAGAACACCCTAATCTTCTTTTTCATTCATTTATATATGCATTTGAGTATTGTACATAACCGGGGTAAAGGCACAGTGACCTTTAACCCCCACAACCTCCCACTTAAAGGACAATGTGCCTTTAAGGGAGAACAACTAGTGAGCACACTATCCAATGCCCATCAATACACGACAATACTCAAACCACTGACTAGGTAGACTCTTCGTCAGCATATCTGCAGGGTTATCATTTGTATGAACCTTGACAAGCTCTATGCGCTTGTCCTCAAGTACCTCCCTGATGAAATGGTACCTGACCTCAATGTGTTTGGTCTTTGCATGAAAAATTGGATTCTGTGCTAGCTGAATAGCACTCATGGAATCACTATGCAATGTCGGTACACCTGTATGAATCCCCAAATCTCTCACTAGCCTATCAAGCCATATAGCCTCCTTACAACCCTCTGTGGCTACAACATACTCAGCCTCTATGGTAGACAAAGCAACGCACTTCTATGCGCGAGACATCCATGACACTGCACCACCTGCAAAGGTGAACACATAACCAAAAGTGGATCTCCCACTACCCATATGCCCTGGATAGTCTGAATCTGTGTACCCAAGTACATGCATGTCTCCTTTACCAAAGCAGATGCACATCTCCTTGGTACCCTTCATGTACCTCATGATGCACTTAACTGCCTCCCAATGCCTCTTTCCTGGATTAGCCATATACCCGCTAACAACTCCCACTGCAAATGCAATGTCTAGTCTAGTAGCTATCATAGCATACATAAGACTCCCAACTGCTAATGCATAAGGAACCTTGGCCATCATGGCCCTTTCCTCATCTGATCTGGGACTATCTGTATGACTCAGTTTCACATATGGAGGCAATGGAGTACTCACTGCCTTCCGCCCCTCCATATTGAAATGTTGCAATACTTTTGTAACATACTCCTCCTGTGAAAGCCAGAGGAGTTTCCTACTCCGATCACGCGTGATGCACATACCAAGAATATGACTTGCAAGTCCCAAATCCTTCATATTAAAGGCCTCATGCAACTTGGCCTTTAATGCATCTAGCTCATAAGTATTCTTGCTAGCCAATAGCATATCATCCACATATAGTGCCAGGATTATCAGGCTACTATCCTTAGCCCTTTTACTATAGAGGCAGTGATCAATTTCACTCCTTCTAAAACCCTGGGACCGAATGAAAGCATCAAACTTTTGATACCATTCTCTAGGCACTTGCTTAAGACCATAGAGACTCTTCTTCAGCTTGCAAACTAAATGCTCTTTGCCCTTTTCTTCAAAGCCTTCCAGCTGCACCATGTAAATTTCCTCATGCAAATCCCCATGCAAGAAAACTATCTTGACATCCATCTGCATAAGCTCCATATCCTCTACTGCCACTAGTCCAAGCATGCATCTAAGTGTGGTCATCTTCACAACCGGAGAGAATATCTCATCAAAGTCCACACCTTTCTCTTACTTGAACCCTTTAGCGACCAAATGGGCCTTGTACCTAGGCACATCATCACCTGTGACCTTCATTTTGTAGACCCATTTACATGGCAATGCTTTCTTTCCATGTGGCAAAGAAACCAAGTCCCAAGTCTTATTCTTCATAAGTGAACTCATCTCGGATTGCATAGCATACTCCCACTTGTGTTGATCATTGCGCATCATAGCCTCTCTGTAGCAAGAAGGCTCCTCGAAATTAGTAAGCATCATGTAGTCTACCCCTGGAACAAACCTATCAGGTGGTCTAGACACTCTAGATGATCTTCTCAAGGGCATTTCAGCTTGCTGTCCCACCTGCATATCAGCCGCATTTGGCTCATCATTTCCACCAATAGATGATCCATCATCTACCCTTGATTGTATACCTGTGGGAGTATTTGGTGGTACCATTTTTTGCACATTTGGTGCATGGACAGCTTGTTGTCTATCAACATATGCAGGTGGATTCACATCCTGGAAAGTGATTCTCCTCATTTCCACATCCCTCATGGGTGCCTTATGCATCTTCTTCTCATTGAAGACTGTTGACTCTGTGCCAACATGAACTTATGAAGAAAGAGAAGGTGTTACAACTTTGTGTTACAACTTCTAGACACAACTTTATGTTACGACTTTGTGTAACAACTTTGTGTTGCAAGTTTGTGTTACAAGTTTATGTTACGACTTTGTGTAACAACTTTGTGTAACAACTTTGTGTAACAACTTTGTGTTACATCTTCTACATGAAGAGAGAGAATGTGTTACGACTTTGTGACACAACTTTGTGTTACAACTTTGTGATACGACTTTGTGTTACATGCAGAGAGGGAAGCTCTCCAACTTGTATAAATACCCCATAATGGAATGAAGCCCACACTCTTGGCGCATTGTGTTGAGTCTACATTGGTATTCCAAGCATTTGTCTCAAGTGTCCATGCTTCCTTGCACTGCACGTCCAAAAGCATGTCCTAACCTTGCAACCCTTCTCCCCTCTCCTCCAACCCTGCAACCCTCCCTCTCCCTCTCCTCCTCCCTCCTCCCTCCTCCTCCTCCTCCTTCTCCTCCCTCCTCCTCCTCCTCCTCCTCCCTCCTCCTCCTCCTCCTCCTCCTCTCTCCTCCCTCTCCCTCCTCCTCTTCCCTCCTCCTCCTTCCTCCTCTCACTCTTCCTTCACCCATGCTCTTACACCTTCTTCCTCTCCTACTCCTATGCTTTCCTAAACCCTTAAACTCCATGATCTACGAGGGAGACGAGTTCTCCACCATGTACTCTACTCTGAACCTTGGAACCTCCTTCTAACCCTGGACTCCTTCTGAACCTTGGAACTCTTTCTAAACCTTGAACTCTTTCTAAACCCTGGATCCTCCTTTTGAACCCTTGAACTCTTCCTAAACCCTGGAACCTCCTTCTGAACCCTTAACCTCCTCCTAAACCCTACAACGTTGTGTAACAACTTTGTGTAACAACTTTGTGTTACATCTTCTACATGAAGAGAGAGAATGTGTTACGACTTTGTGACACAACTTTGTGTTACAACTTTGTGATACGACTTTGTGTTACATGCAGAGAGGGAAGCTCTCCAACTTGTATAAATACCCCATAATGGAATGAAGCCCACACTCTTGGGGCATTGTGTTGAGTCTACATTGGTATTCCAAGCATTTGTCTCAAGTGTCCATGCTTCCTTGCACTGCACGTCCAAAAGCATGTCCTAACCTTGCAACCCTTCTCCCCTCTCCTCCAACCCTGCAACCCTCCCTCTCCCTCTCCTCCTCCCTCCTCTACCACCCCTTTCCCCCTCCCCCTCCATCTCAACATAGAATACCCAGCTCTTCCTACGAAAGCGGTAGGAAAGAGCCAACATTTGTCCTACTCTGGTGTAGAATGGACTATCCAAGGGGCCATGATCCGAGCACTTCAGCAGCACGAACAAACAATGCGCGGCAACATTGATCGCTTCCTTCGCCAAAGTGCCATATTCTGCAAAACATTAGCATTAATTCTGGAAGTCCCATGCTACCTTGATTCCCATTTGCCTCCACTCAGCTTTAATCCCAATGAACGGATTGATGCTCAGATTACAAGCAGACTATACCAAAGAGTAATCTTCTTGGAGGCACGCCACATATCTCTGTTCGAGAAAATGGTGGATACAGGCTACCTGGAAACAGCGCAAAAATTGTATGGTGCTAAGGCTCTATAGCAGGACCGTCTGGCACGACACAAGCTCCACAGCCACTGGACTAAAAACATGGCAACCCAGGTACGTGATCGCAATAAGCCATAACCCGAGGACGGGTAATAAAATGGATCCGGGGGTATGTTGACTCTGTGCCAACATGAACTTATGAAGAAAGAGAAGGTGTTACAACTTTGTGTTACAACTTCTAGACACAACTTTATGTTACGACTTTGTGTAACAACTTTGTGTTGCAAGTTTGTGTTACAAGTTTATGTTACGACTTTGTGTAACAACTTTGTGTAACAACTTTGTGTAACAACTTTGTGTTACATCTTCTACATGAAGAGAGAGAATGTGTTACGACTTTGTGACACAACTTTGTGTTACAACTTTGTGATACGACTTTGTGTTACATGCAGAGAGGGAAGCTCTCCAACTTGTATAAATACCCCATAATGGAATGAAGCCCACACTCTTGGGGCATTGTGTTGAGTCTACATTGGTATTCCAAGCATTTGTCTCAAGTGTCCATGCTTCCTTGCACTGCACGTCCAAAAGCATGTCCTAACCTTGCAACCGTTCCCCCATCCCCCTCACCCCCCTCTTCCTCTCGTTCCCCCACCCCTTCTCTCTCCCTTACCCCGCTCAACCCCCCCCTCCCACCCACCCCACCCCACCCACCCCCTCGTTCTCGCGGCGGCGCTCCGCAGAGACGCCGCCGCCGCCCCCGCCCGGGCCGTCGACGCCCGCCCGCCAGCAGCAGAGCCGCCAGCGGTGGCGCCCGCCCGCTCCGCCCCGCGGCGGCGACCCCGCGCCGCCCCCGCCCCGCGGCGGCGCAACGCGTCGCCCCCGCCCCGCGCCGCCCCGCGGCGGCACAGCCCCCGCTCCCCGCCCCCCTACCCTACGCGCCCGCCACCCGCCCGCGACCCCGCCCCGCCCCGCCGCTCGCCATTCCCCGCCCCGCGGCGGCGCTGTGGCCGCCACCCCGCGCCCCCCGCCCTTCCCCGCCCCTCCCCCCTACCCTAACCCCGCCCCGCGCCCCCCCGCCCTCCCCCGCCCCTCCCCGCACCCAACCCGCCCCGCAAACGCAACCCCCCTCACCCCCCGCGCAAACGCCCCCCCCCCGGCCGCCGCCGTCGGGCAGCCCCCAGTACCCCCCTTTAAAAAAAAAAAAAAAAAAAAAAAAAAAAAAAAAAAAACCTAAACCTAACCTAACCTAAACTTAACACTAGAGTTAGCTTAACCTTAGTTAGGTTAACATTAACTACAGTTAGGTTAGGTTAGAGTAGGTTAGTTCACCCTAGGTTAGGTTAGGTTAGGTCGGCTAACCCTAGGTTAGTTCGTATAACTTGGTTAGGTTAGAATACCTAGGTTAGGTTCGTATTCAACTACAATTACTAACTAACTCCAGTCAGTTCAACCTCCCAGTTATAGTAACTGGGCAGACCTCAGTTAGTTACTCTAACTAGAGTCACTTGGTTTCAACCCCTCAGTTGGACCTAAAGTCCATTCACACCACCCCTAGGACCCCCCAACACGCCAAATTTACCCCTCCTTTAACCCCTCGAAACTCATCCGTTTGGGACCCAAATTGAACCCCGTTTGAACCCAGATTTCACACACGGAAACACCACGTTACGGGGTATTTTTCCAGCCCATTGCACACCATTTCGGCATCCCTCGCACACGTTCATTCGCGCCCCCGTGTGGGCCTCATTTTGCATTAATTCACTCGTATTTTCACGCCGCAACCTCCGATTAACGATCCGTCTGCACCGGCACATTTCCCTACACACGTAGGACAATCCTAGGCACATTATTAACACGACGGTCCCTACACAAACTAACACCACTCTAACTCTCCTAACAGCACTACCTCCACACCCACACTTGGGGTAGCGATCCCTTGGCAAATCACGCACCATCTGCATGCAGTTACGTTCCGGCCAACGACTTCGACTTCAATGCTCGCCCAATCCGCAACTAACTCCACTGCAACAACCGCCCCCGCCAATCCTCTACCCCGAATCCCCCCCTGAGATTCAACAACTCCCTTTAACTCCTCCACGCCCCAACATGGCTGGACGCCGTCCTGAGCATGATGGGGACATCGAGCTCGATGCCGAGGCTGACAACTTCTTCAATCGACGAAATCACAACAATCACGGCCGACGCCCCTTGGGAAAACTGGAACTTCCCAAATATAATGGTAGGGGAGACCCTACTCGCTTCCTCCAACATTTTGATGCCGCATGTCGAGCAGGTGGTGATCAATCCCATGAAACTAAGGTGGCTTGGTTTCCAATGGCCTTAACTGATGAGGCGTCAGAATGGTACCTCGACCTTCTTGTGGAAGAACGTGCCACATGGGACCTACTTCAAACTGAATTCAAACGTCGCTTTCAAACGGAAAGGCTACAAGATGATCCCGCTCTCCAACTCAGCAAGATCGAACAAGGCCGGAGGGAAGATGTACGCACATACCTGGGAAAGATGAAGAGATTGATCGCCAAATGTGACCCACGCCCAGATGCAAAGTACCTCACGGCATGGTTCATAGCAGGTCTAAGAAAGAAAATCCGCAAGGATATGAAAAAGATAAGTAGCTATGAAACATTCAGTGCTGCTCATGCGGCAGCCATTGACATCGAAGATGGCATGACAGATTCAGACACTAGCAGTGATGATGCCAGATCAAATACACGAGATAAGCGCTCAAAAAAAGGTAAATCAAAGGACACTGCCGAAACATCCAATGAAGATCGCCTCGAGGCCATGACCTTGAAGCTGAAAGAAGATATGATGCAGGCCATGGATCAAAAACTTCACTTGTCTCAGCCGCCAACCCAAGCATATCCACGGCGAGAAAATGTCTGGTGCCCACACTGCTTGGCCAATCATACAGCAAATGAATGCCCAGTCCTAAGAGCAAGAATCACTGCACAAGCAAATCCACTGCCACGGTTGTGGTGCCATATCTGTGTCGTCGGCGGCCATGATGAGACCAGTTGCATCTTCAACATGCGCAACAATCCGCCTCGACCACCACAATACCAAGCGGCACCCATGCCCGTATACAGGCAACTGGCACTTGCACAAGCGCCCCCAGCTCCGAGACTCAATCCTGTTCCCGTTCGGACACAAGCCCCCCAACTACTCAGGAATCCGAATCCACGACCGTATCCAAGAGCAGCAAATCCAGCTCCTCAGGCAGTTCCAATACATCAATTACAAGCCGAGGAAGTCGACTCGCTATTTGAGTATGAAGCAGAGTACCCAGTGTACTACGTCGAAAGTGCAGAGGGTTTAATACCAGTCTATGCAAATCAAGTGCGACCCAACACATTTCGCGCACCAATCAAGTGTTACGGTTGTGGAGAAAATCATAGAATCGCAGAATGCCCTCATCGCGGTAGCCCAGCCACTTTCCAACCGCTCTGCAGAGATTGTGGCATAGGACATGCCTGTATGGATTGTCCCATGAAAAATAAGGTCCCAGAACAAACAGAGGTTAAGCCCGACGTCCCCATCGGCATCATTGGGGTGGACCATCAAAGTCTGGGTCCGGCAAGTCTAAGGTCACAACCTATCAATGTAATTACACGCCAACAGAAAGCGGCCACGAAGGAACCTATCATTCCAATCCAACCGAAGCGACTTCTGAGAAAGAAAGCACAAGTGCCTCCACCTCCGCCAAGCAATGAGTAGCCGAGTTCATCCACATCAACTCCCGAGCCTCGAATAAAAGAAGCTCCATTCCCGAATGCAGAGGTGGAAAAGGCTCGTTTTCAGGCACTTCAGCAATGGGTCCAAAATGAACAAGCTCAATTTGAGGCTCAGAAAGAAGCTCAAGACCCACTCCATGACTTGGCCCCACAAAGTATTGATACTGTACTCGAGCCCTTGTTCCAACAACAAACTCCACAACAGAATGTACCGCCACGTCAACTTGAAGGAGCTGCACTCTCTAGCATCCTGAGTTGCCCTGTGTCCATTCCCATCGGAATCCTCTTACGAAATTGTCCCAATCTCTGGGAGAGTTTCAAAGGATGGATTGAACTCGCAACTCCCCCTCCACCTATGAACGACATTGATGATATCCCTGTGCGGATGGGTGAGAAAGATGACATACGCAACATCACTGTGCCTTTGATCCACAAGGCATATAATGAAATCCAAGCCATAGTGGATGGTGGAGCAGGTGTCAATGTCCTATCAAAGGAGCTTTACGAAGAATGGGGTCTCCCACCAATGCAAAAGGCAAATTTCAACATACGCCTTGCCGATGATTCACGGGCGAAACCCTTGGGAATAGTGAATGGCGTGTCCACAAAAATCGCAGGAGTCCGCTTTTCCCTTCAATTCACAATCTTGGATCTCCCCAAAAAATCCTATCAAATCTTACTGGGACGTCCTTGGTTACGGGAAGCATCAGTCCTCCATGACTGGGGAACGGATAGATTGACAATCCAGAATCGAGACACTGCAGTCAGGGTGAATGTGGGGACAGGAGTTATTAAACCAATTGTTCCTAGAGCATTGGATGACACATCTTCCACGACAATCTCGAGCAAATCAGATCCCCTGCAACAGCATGTCATAGCAGGTGACTCACAAAGCAATGTCAATAACTGGATACAAACATTGGCAACCATCGACAACTGCCATTCATTAGACCCCATCTTCTCACAGATAGATGTTAACGCACTACAGGTCAATCCTCCACCGACACATGAAGAACCAATCGATCTAGAGATGCCATTCTTTATGGCTGACCTCGAATGGGATAATGAACCTGAAGAAGGTACCCATACCAATGATGATTCAGATTTTCCTTGGGACCTTGAAACAGAGGCTGCGAATGCTGAAATTGAAGATCAAATCTTTGATAATGACCTAGCCATTCTCCATGCCCTAATGGCAGTTGAGCTCCCAAAAATTGAACCTCCACAGTTGAATAACAGCAGAAGATCCCGCAAGAAAGCTGCAGGAGGAAATCGCAGAAAAGCCAAGGCCGAGCACTTCAATGAATTCGAACGAGTCCAAACAAGGATTGTCGAATTGTACCTTGCAAAGTCAATTCCCTCCAAATCAATACCACCACCTCTTGAATGGTCCCCTGAAGGACTAGAAGGAATATGTGCAGCACATGAACCCTTACTTGGAAACACATTACCAGTGGAAAAGTTACCCCACAGTTCCCAACGTAAGAAGTTTCGGAAATATAAGCCACATGTGCGGATGAAGCTCGATCAAGAGACTTCAGGAAAAGAAAGGAAAGAAGAGCCTAACAAATTACTAAATGCAACTATGCCACCCAGTACTCATGACACATCTCAGGCTAGTTCAACCCCATCAGAGGCCGATCTTCGAGAAGTGCCGGAATACTTTAAGAATTATACAAGTGGTAGTGCACCAATAGCAATGCCAAGACCAATCAGGGAATCTGAAGTTCAAGAAACCGATAGCATTGGAGAAACTCCAATCTATGAGGGACCGGCAAAAACACGCACAATAAACCTCGCCCTTGAAGGGGAGGAAGAAAAGTTGGTTTTCATTGGGAAACAGCTCCGTCAAGAAGATGAAATCAAACTCAAAGACCTCCTAATGGAATACCGTGACTGCCTAGCATGGTCATACAAAGAGATGAAAGGAATTTCACCAGAAGTGGCAGTTCACACGATCCCTATAAGGGAAGGTGCTCGCCCTAAGGTATGTGGACCTTATCGCACAAATCCTAAATATGGCACCATGGTTTATGACGAGCTGGAAAAACTCCTAGATGCCGGATTCATCTACGAGATAGAGCACACTGATTGGGTTTCACCCATTGTCATTGTGCCTAAACGCAACAAGAAGCTCAGAATATGCGTAAACTTGAAAAATGTGAATGCCGCCACAATTAGGGATCACTACCCCCTACCCTTAACAGAAACAGTGTTGGAAAAGGTGGCAGGATCCAAAATTTATAGCTTCTTGGATGGCTTCAGTGGCTATAACCAAGTACAAATTGCTCCTCAAGACCAATCAAAAACAGCATTTGCTACAGAATGGGGTATTTTTGCATATAGAGTCATGCCATTCGGCCTTTGTAATGCCCCGGCCACATTCCAGCGAGTCATGTTCACAGCTTTCAAGTCATTTTTGAATAAGTTTTTACAGGTGTTCTTGGATGATTTGTGCATCCATTCAACCAAACAGGACCACTTCAAATGTCTGGAAGAAGTATTAATCAAATGCAGGGAGTATGGCATCTCCCTAAATCCAACAAAATGCCAGTTCATGGTCACCCACGGAGTTGTTTTGGGACACATCATCTCTCAACATGGGATTGCAACTGACATGGACAAAATCAAGATCATCATGGAATTGCCTCCTCCTACAAATTCCAAAGGTGTACAGGTCTTTATGGGACATGCCGGCTATTATAGAAGATTTATATTGCGGTATGCCATGATAGCTAGACCACTATACAAATTATTAGTGGAGTTCTTATGGACCGAAGAGTGCGACCAAGCCTTTGAGCTTTTAAAGTGGCGCCTAATCACAGCACCCATCCTTCTATCTCCCAATTGGGATATTGATTTTCATGTTCATACTGATGGATCCAAGTATGCAATTGGGAGTGTGCTTTGTCAACCTGGTGAACATAAGAAAGACTACCCCGTCTACTTCGCCAGTCGACAACTCAATGATGCAGAGATCAACTATACAACCACAGAAAGAGAAGCCCTAGCAATGGTGTACAGTGTGAAGAAATTTCGGCACTATCTTCTCGCAAATGATTTTGTCTTCTACACCGACCATCAAGCATTGCTATATCTTGTGAACCGTCCGTGTACCACCGGAAGAATAACCAGATGGCTCCTCTTGCTGCAAGAATTCAACTTCAAAATTGTGGTCCGCAAAGGTGCCCAACACTACATTGCCGATCACATGTCTCGAGTCAAGACAGGAGAAGAAGCCACTGGCGTAGAAGATGACTTACCAGATGCCACACTATTTCAAATAGATGCTGTTCCAGAATGGTGTGGAGATATCATTGGGTACTTGATGGCAGGTAGACCACCCCCTGACATGAAAGCAGTAGATGCCAGAAAATTGATTCTAAAGGCTGCACCATATCAACTCATTGCAGGACAACTATACAAGATGGGCAAGGACCAGATATTAAGAAGATGTGTAATGCCTCATGAGATCCTGCCAATCCTGAGTGAAGTCCATGAAGGCATTGCAGGAGGACACTTCCAAGGGGAAGCCACAGCAAGAAAAGTTCTCCTCGCAGGCTACTGGTGGCCAACACTGTGGGCAGATGCCTATGAATATGTAAAAGGCTGTGATGTATGCCAACGAACTATTAAACCACAACACAAAGACTTCAATCCCCTAACAACAGTTGTTGCACAACAGCCATTTGAAAAATGGGGGATTGATTATGTGGGTCCCATACATCCAGCAGCAAAAGGAACACAGGCACGCTACATCATTGTGGCCACTGATTACTTTACAAAATGGGCTGAAGCTAAGGCAGTCAGAAAGGCAGATGCCAAAAGCACAGCAAGATTCTTGTACGAACATGTGATCACCCGATTCGGATGCCCCATTGAAATTGTGTCGGATAGAGGCACACATTTTGTCAATGAGGTAATCCAAGAACTCTTGTCTGGCTTCATGGTCATTCATAGAAAAAGCACACCCTACTACCCCCAAGGGAATGGATTAGCAGAATCCACAAACAAAATCATATGCAATATCCTCACCAAGGTAGTAGAACCGCAGCGTTCTGATTGGGCAGAGAAACTGCATGCAGCCTTATGGGCATATAGAACCACATTCAAGGTCAGTACAGGGAACACACCTTTTCAATTGGTGTACGGCCTTGAAGCCGTGGTCCCGCTCGAATTTGTAATACCAAGCCTGCGCATCGCAATACAAGAACGCATGGGTGATCATGAGTCCTTGAAAGAAAGGCTCTGTCAGTTGGAAAAGCATACAGAGACAAGACTAGTCGCTTATCATGCCATGACAACAGAAAAACGTCGAAGAAAGGCATGGTTTGACAGGAATCTGAAAGCTAAAAACATCAAGGAAGGCGACTTAGTCCTGTTATACAATGCCAAAGTACACAAGGGAAAACTGAAGTATCTAGGTCAAGGACCCTACCGAGTACGAAAGATGAATCCCATTGGAGCTGTGCTCCTTGAAACACTAGATGGAGTGCAATTCAACACAACAATAAACGGGAGCAGACTGAAGCGCTACTACATCAACACGCGAGTCATCCCCGACAAAAACGAAGATTTGGGAAACCAAGTCTTCCTTAGTTAGGATTAGATTGTATCACAAGCACTCACTCGCATATGCACGTTTTTGCACATATAGTTTGCACTAGATTGTTACACGCACACTCACTGCATACGCACATTTTTTGCACATTAGGGATGTTTGAGTCTTAGTTTCCCTATCAAATCCCACAAATAAGCATATAGTTAGACACATCACATGCACTCACATGATTTTGCATAGGCACATAGATTGCATAAAAAATAGTATCACACACTTTCATTCCATACTCTCAAAGCATGCAATGAATTCACAAGCAGTACACGAAGCTATGCCAAAGCTCAAGATGAATTGGCAACAGATTCTGCAGCCTCCGCAACGAGACCCCCGCCAAACATCACAGCCGTCTCCTATATGCAAAAATATCAAACTTGCAAGCTCAATGCTACGGGTGCAATCGCATCCAACATGTATGCAAGATACCAAGAAATGACAGCCTCAACAACGAGACCCCCGCCAAACCTCTTCCCAAGAAGATTCGATGGCAGCGTCCGCAACCTCAGCAACGAGATCCCCTCTGACATTCATAGTCATCTACCCCTCCTTAAGTGGAGATAAGCTTCTTGACCAACATCCTTTTATACCAATCCTCCACAACGAGACCCCCGCTAAACCTCTTTCCCAGAAGATTCGATGGCAGCATCCGCAACCTCAGCAACGAGATCCCCTCTGACATTCATAGTCATCTACCCCTCCTTAAGAAGAGATAAGTTTCTTGACTATTGACTACAAATTGTGTGATGCAAAAGAATTACAGCAGGAACGACTCGCATACCACAAGCTAAATAGCCACTGAATTACACACATGGCATCCCAACTCTGAAATCAAAATAAGCCATAACCCGAGGACGGGTAATCAAATGGATCCGGGAGTATGTTGACTCTGTGCCAACATGAACTTATGAAGAAAGAGAATGTGTTACGACTTTGTGATACAACTTTGTGACACAACTTTGTGTTACAACTTTGGGTTACAACTTTGTGTAACAACTTTGTGTAACGACTTTGTGTTACATGCAGAGAGAGAAGCTCTCCAACTTGTATAAATACCCCATAATGGAATGAAGCCCACACTCTTGGGGCATTGTGTTGAGTCTACATTGGTATTCCAAGCATTTGTCTCAAGTGTCCATGCTTCCTTGCACTGCACGTCCAAAAGCATGTCCTAACCTTGCAACCCTTCTCCCCTCTCCTCCAACCCTGCAACCCATCCTCTCCCTCTCCTCCTCCCTCCTCCCTCCTCCTCCTCCCTCCTCCTCCCTCCTCCTCCTCCCTCCTCCTCCCTCCTCCTCCTCCTCCTCCTCCTCCCTCCTCCTCCTCCTCCTCTTCCCTCCTCCTCCTTCCTCCTCTCTCTCTTACTTCACCCATGCTCTTACACCTTCTTCCTCTCCTACTCCTATGCTTTCCTAAACCCTTAAACTCAATGATCTACGAGGGAGACGAGTTCTCCACCATGTACTTTACTCTGAACCTTGGATCCTCCTCCTAACCCTGAACTCCTTCTAAACCTTGGAACCTCCTTCTGAACCCTGGAACTCTTTCTAACCCTGAACTCTTTCTAAACCCTGGAACCTCCTTCTGAACCCTTAAACTCCTCCTAAACCCTACAACCCCCAATGAAGGCGGAAGCCTTCATTACCCCAACAACAATGGTTTACGTGCCTTTTACACATGCTTGCTTTATGTTTACTCACC